>NC_091061.1:113205679-113508710 GCF_000393655.2 Nicotiana sylvestris
TTGACTTGAAAACCCATCTTGCTTCATAAATGAGAACCCTTGACCACTGTGCAAAGAATTCCAGGAACCACGCTGCCCATTAGGTTCATTACACAAGCCAGTTAAACTGTGACGCGAAGTCAGGGAATTTTCACATGAACCAAAGTCCATAGCTAAAATGTTTGAAATTATACTGTTCTTCACGGGATTGAATGCAGAACTTTCATCAAAATTATTCAAGCTACCATTTTCAGTCCTTCGTAAGTGCTCCACTATTTCTTCATTGGAGAATGAGTTAGAACCTCTATAAATTGTATCAGACTTCACGGAACTTTGAAATTTCAGGTCATGTAATCCATCATTTAGTGTGGAATTTACACATGAAAGTGGCGGCAAAGTTTCTTCTGCTTGGTTATGTAATGATCTATGCTCCATGCCATTGATACTCGAACTACATGCCCTATGCAAGAGCGAATTGCCACCATAATCCTCTGTACATTTAGCAGAGCGGGATGACATAAGAAATGGCTCTTGACAAATACTATTCAAATCCTTCGATCGTTGACCATCAAAAGATGTGGAGTCTTCCCTGAATGGTTCATCTGAAATTTCTGTAGTGTTTTGATCCCTCAAATGATTGACAGGCTGGTTAGGAGACGGAACTTCAAATAGAACTCTATCAGAATATGTTTCTTGAGCATGATTATCTTTGTTAATTGGTATGGAAGATAGATTGGAACACAAATCCAAAATTCTACTATCCTCACTGCTATTTCCATCTTTCTCTGCACGAGAACTATTAGACAGTCCAACATCTACAAAACTTGTCATTCCGTTTGGTTCACCAGCACCTCCATCCTTATCGCTAGAAGGGACTACACGAGCCATATAGCTACGGTGATCCACTGTATCATTAGTTACACCCTAAAATCACAAAAAGGATGTGGTGAGAATGTTTTCAGTTCAAGCCAGAAATCAAGAAATGATAGCTTCCAAAAATATCAGAGCTTACAACAGAAAAAATATAGCATCTTCTGCACTGAAAATTAGGGAAGTGATTGCCTTAGATGCTTTGCTACAGAAATATACTACCAACAAGCATAATAAAACACTAAAGATTTTACACTTACTGCACTTCGGATGGTAGAATTCTCTGTAGAAGTAAAGCTAGTATTGGACAATTCATCAATTGGAGGTGGTAAGACATTTCCTGAGCGCTTCATTGCACTACTAGTGGCACCAACAATTTGTTGAACCCTACTTCTGAATAAACGCCAAAGCGCAAAACCGCCAGTTAGCATACACTCTTAGAGAAATTTATCAACCAATTAAGACAGTGTATAATCGACCCTTTATCTATGCAAGTAAAAGGCCAATAAACAGAAACGGTAAAAGAACCTGTGAGGTCCAACAAAAAGAAGCATATAAAGAGATTCAGTCAGAGATGTCATGCAAGATCTCCATTTACTATAACATCCAATTAGCAAGAGAACTTGTCACTTTCCAAGACGAGAGAGTAATATATTCTGAAAAAATGAGAAAAATACAAACTGCCACCTCACTATTGTTCCATAGCAGTAAAATCTTTCCATAAATGCACCCCAAGATGCAACATAATTCATCATTTCTAACAGGAAGATAGTAGATTCATTCACATAACAAGAGCCAAGAAGCACCACTTCTGTCACTATATGTTAGCAGGTTTGACTGGTAGACATTAACCTGAAACTTCAATGCCATGTAACAAGTTCTGAATATTTGGTAAAACTTAAGGTGCTTGTATTAACAAACTAAACCTACAGCAGAATAAAAAAAAAATCAGATTGCATAAACACAAATAAAAAATTCTGTTCTAGAGCTGGAACCAAGATGCACATAATTAACAAACAGCTGTACAACCAAGCTTAACATGATATCCCCAGATTAAGATAGTTCTCTCTATGGAAGACGAATTGGTAACATTTGAATAACCATAGCTAGAGAATTTTTTGATAACCTGTAACCACAGCTAGAGAATATCAAGAACATGATGGTTTCGAGCCTCTATGACTTGCCAAATCAGGTTTACATACTTCAATCATATTAAGACAAAAAAATAAAGCTCTAGAAACGGAGAACACTTGAAGCAATAATCAAGTGGATGCGGATCAATAAAGGTAAATTGATGCAACATTTTATGACTAGGCGGTCAAATATAAACCAGTTAGATGTAGCTGTTTGCTGCTTGAGTTTCCTCATTTATCTCCATGATAAACATTCAGGAAGTTGCAATTGTCTAGAATAATCTTCCGCAAGTAGTAGTTGTACAAGATAATATCTACTTAGATAAAACAGGAGTATCTATCTTGTCAAAGAATGTCAAAGTCAACAGCTAGGAAACAGAGTTTCCAAATGAAATTTTTGCAGGAAAATGATTGGATTTAGACATATTAATTTCATACTGCCAATCTGAGACACGATAGTTTCTTTATGTGCTATTCTTCAGCCCATCTGAAGAACATACTCAGGAAAAAAAAAATAGAGCTAGTTAAAGTTCATTATGCGTGATCCAGTTATATGCTGCTCTATGTCAACTTTAGTTTGAGGATCATAATTCATAAGCACTTCAATCAGTCACAGAAACCTAACAGAGATAGCATGTCTCAAACTGGAGATGCACAGGGTAAATATTTGCATGGCCAATACCTTGTATGAATTGCAGCTACCTCATCTTTACCAAAACTATCTTCATCAGCGCCAAGGCTATGCAAATATAGACAAGAAGGATTACTGCAAGGCTGGACAAAAGAAGCACATGTCAACATTTCTACTAAATTGGTTGCTTTTAAATTCTTCTACAAAGGTTATAACAGAAAGAGCAGAGATTACAAAACACCATGTTCAGTACCATGTTTCTCAACCAAGCATGACAATATTTTGCAGTCCCAAATGATGCTCTGCAAGGGCAATTTCACTTTGTCACTAAATCAAAATCAAAAAATCAACTAAGCCTCAACCCAAACCAATTGGAGGCGGATTATGAATCCTTTGTATCTAGTTCTCTCTATTTGGGCTATCTTCATTCCAACACTAAACAATTTATCTTTTATAAAACAAATTAGAGGTTCTCTAAATTACAATTTTCACATTTGTCACTAAATTATAAATGATGATAATGTTTGACAAAGAGAAAGTGTTAGGCCCTTACCTCAAATACCTTCCTTCCAGGACAAAACCATGTACAAATTGAATACACTGTATGGCATCTTCCTCTTTAGAGTACGTAATATATCTACAAGGAAGAAAATGACAAAGAAAACAATTACACAGGCAAACAATAATTTTGAAGAAAATGGGGAAAGCCCCAATCAAACAAAAAATTTGACAGCAAATCACGCACACTCTACAAATAGGCAAAGTCCAGTGAATATGGATTTTGTCATTTCAGCATCATCTAATAACACCTACAATTCAACACTTGCAAACTTCCATAAATACTGGACACATTACAGGCAGACATCCAATCAAACCTTCAATTTTCTCCCACATGCAGTTTCTGCTGCAAGATATTTTATTGATATCTCTCACAATCAATTCTTTTTATAAGTATTGACAGCTCTTACAATCTATCATGTACAACATTTTAGCCTCTCTACTACTACTAAATTTTGAAGGAAGGAAACTACCATTAAATTCAAATTGTACGGTTCTGCAACATTCTAACTGAAAATGATAGAAGTATCAGATAAAGGTGAATGTGATAATACTTCTACCTGGGAGAAACTCAACAGTAAAATCACAACTTTTTGGGGATAAGGTAACAGGAAATTCAGTCATTAGACGCCTTCATAGATAAAAATAGAGATATTCATATGATAACCTCAATTTTTCATTTGTCGTAGTTCCAGTAATAATCAACAAACCTAACATCACCGTTGTCACAAACTAGCTCTTTTTTTAATGTAACTTGAAACAATAAGGGCAGTTGCATCAAACAAAAAAAATAAAATAAAAAATAAACACAAGCAAATCCAACAGTCATAATACAAATAACATAGAACCAAGATGATAGACATATGTCAAACTCACACACTACAGGTATCATTGGTTAATAGCTGGATTGAACCACCGGCCGTCCGAGAAAGAGAAATTTTAGAAATTTTCCCATATTGCCCAAAATATTCCTTCCGCTGTAAGAGCTGCCCAAAAAATATAAGAATATTGCTTAATACTAGAGAATTAAAGATAATGAAACCTTCTTCGAGCAAATGGTAAAGGAGAATTCTACAAGTGATATTCAAAAGTAGCAAATGTATAACATAAAAGCTACATACATCTTCATCTGCAAGACTAAGAGGCAGCCCAGTCACATATGCCATTTTACGTTGAATGACCCGAACATTTGTAAGATCCTTCCTGACTTCGTTAGCTTTTGGCTTTGCCTTTGGTGGTTTACTTTTCCGATTTGAATTGTTGTTCTCTGCCCTGTTTTTATAATTGTCCGTTAGATTCTGTCTCCAACACTTTGAGAAGTAAATTAGTCAATCAGGGTAATAACCTTTCAAAATTTGCTTGCATTGCCACAACTTTATCCTTTTCATATTTAGTTCGACATGCAGGACATCGTCCCTCGGATGCCTCTTTCTCTGCTATGTCCATTATGTGATGCCAACACCAAACACATACCTGTATTGAATTGAGGTTAAAAACCCAAAGAAAAACAAAATCAATTGACAAACGTAACTTTATAAATTTGGTATTCCTTCCTAAAAGAAGTTAATCAATAACAATATCACGAGAGAAGTTGAAGAAGTAGTCTCATTTAAGTTCCCAGTATGTCTTTGAATATAGAAGATGACATCTCCAGAACTATTTGGAAGAATTGAAACCAACTAGCAGACCTGATTCAAGCACAAATTAAGTACCGCCCCTTCACAAATGAACTCTGCTAACTATCATATGATTAAAAGTTCTCTTGCTTACTTAGCTGAAACTTTTATACAGGACTAATATTGAAATATGAAAGCATTGTTTGCTTCCGCAGCAGGGAATAACTGTATGCCCATCTTAATTACAATATACCTAAATGTCCTTCATTAAGCTTTTACTCAATCAGAATTTGAGAGAATCAATGCGCAAAAACGATATACACTAGTGCGTACATAAAATAGATCACACAAGTAAATTTCCAATCCACTACTCAACAATAGAGCAGATCTACTACCCCGTTCAGAAATATCATAAGAACTTTAAAATTTCATGAAGTACTTCCCACAAAATTAACTTTTGAAGATTATGTAACTTGACTAAAGATAGAAAGTGTTGTGAAAGCAGTATGAAAAAAGTACCACTCACTCAAAAGCAGCATAGAAGAGGATGAACATAAGCTTCTAAATAACATCATAAGGTCTTTGATGGTATGCTACTACATCTATTTCTGAAACTTCATGATGAAGATTGAAGGCAGTCCGGTAAATGGCCATCAACCCATCTAAATCAATTCGTCAGTAGCTAAATTGTGAAAGTATTTGAGGCAGTAGTTTGAAAGACTACTAAACCAATTCACCCATTCAAATAAGTTGTACTCCCTAAGAAAGAAATGAGGGAACCACTTGAAAAGTACATAACCAACCTTTATCAACAATTCTTTAAGATACATCAAACATCAAATTTCTAAAGCAGAGTCAAAAACTATCAGCAAAAAATTTCACAAAGCCTAACATAATTGAATGTCAAAAATCATAGCAATTGGAATTAAAACAATGGAAAAAAAAAGTACCAAGATGAAATTCAGCTGCTCCTAAGGTTAATTTAACGTTCAATTCCAAGTAGCATTATCTATCAAACGACAGGAACTTAAAAGAGGAATATTCCCATGAAAATATTTATTAAAAAAAAAGACCTGATAACCACATTTGCAAGGCTTAAATTGCTGATCGGTCCAGTCCATTTCTTCGGCACAAAGAGGACACCTTTTCTCTTCTTCATTGCTCATCATTGTCCTGTCAATCAATTAAATTTTCACTCCTTCACTAAAAGCTCAACAAAAACACATTAACAACACGCACCATAAATTTTCCTCCTATATATACAAAGACGGTAAAAAAAACAAATGCTAATTCTTCTAAACCCTAACCAGCAGATAAACATACAGGAAAAAATCCCCATTCCTATTCCCTACATTTGAAATAAACGAGAAACACACATTCAAATAAATAGAATTTCCGAATTCCGAAAATGCGGTTTAAGAAAATCACACAGATAAAAAGATGCGGCATTTTCCCACGAACACAAACGAAAAGATAACAAAAACGGTGCGTATATATATATGTACATACATTTTGGCGTCGAATGAAAAGCAAATGCAGGTGGTTTGAAGCAAAAAGGAAAGAAGAAATTCCAATGGAGATTAGGGTTTTTAGATAAAAAGTTTCGGCTAGTGAGAGAAAATATTTATATATATAGGAAAATGTATAGTATATATTATTGTGTGGGGGAAAGAAAAGGAACCAAAAGGAGAAAAAAAGGAACTTTTCTTTTCAGAAATTAAAAAAGGAACTAAAAATGAATTATTTTGATGGGAAGAAGAGAGAGAAAGAGACGCGAAAAAACAACAGGGAGAGAGGTGGGGCACAAAGGATTGAAAACCACAGGATTTCAGGCTTGCATTTATGGATGGATTTTATTTGTTTGTTTGTTTCATGATTCCTCCTTTTTTTATTTTTTCAGAACACTAAAACAAAATAAATTTCTTATTGTAAGAAGAAGAAAAAAAGGCAATCTTTCCCCTGAATTGATCTAGCAAACCGACGCATGTGTGAACAAATAAAGTCAAACTTGAACGTTAGTGTTCAAGTTAACTTGTGTATATCTTAATTATTTTATTGGGTATTTATTTTATGTTTGATTTAATTTAAGAGGAGGAATGTCAAAATATCAATCTGTCAACGGTTTGTTTAGTGCTCTAAAAGTTTTTTTTTCTTGGTATTAAGAAGTTTCTAGTGTATTGTTATACGTTTAGAAGGCATTGGGTTATAATTTTGGTATAATTATGGAATAGTCAAAGATTTAAAAAATAGTTAGGAGTCAAAGGATTGTATCATATTTTATCAGATTAAGTACATCTTGTCACTTGTTTTGATTGATTTTGATTTTAAAAAATGATGCCAAACCATGTTCGCTTTTAAATGATACTAGTTTTCGGGTACGCGTGTACCCGTTAGAATAAGTAAAGTTTTTAAATCACATAACTATTATATTAAAAGTTATAATTAAGTTATATAGTAAAAGTAAAAAAAAAATATAAATTTCTGAAAATTATGATATTGATCTTATTTGGTTAACTCAATAAAGGAAAAAACTTTCACATAAAAGTTCTCAAATTATGTCAATCACTATACTACACTTAAATTTGTTACATTATATATAAATAATCTTTTAGAAATTTATTATATATCTACCTGTATTTTTTAAAAAAGATTGTTGTATTCTTAAAATGTTAATTAGCACATATTCGTTTGTAAATTCAATCCTTGAAATCATGTGCCACAAGTGTTCTAATGCCAACATGGCAGTAAGGTCATACAAGCCAATGAAAATATTTAGTAATTTTTTTAAAAGAAAATTTAAAGGAAATACTTGAACCCATAATAAGGATTGAACATATTAAAACGAATTATTTGATAATGCACTGATGTATTTTGATCCAATCGAAATGAGTGTACTAACAAAATATTAAGCCAGTAACTTTTTATTTTGTCATCACGTTTGATCGAGTTAGACTCCTCCAATGTTGTAGTTTTCTTCTGGAGAACGATAGTCCTCCAACAATAATATATTAAATTAGCCTATAATTGAAGTAAATTGGTATTATACAATATCTCAATCTCAAGGCTCGAGGATAATATATATATATATAAAACAGGTAATGACTACACGAGTCCGGAACCAAAATGTGGTTTTTTTTACTCAAAATACGCAAATAAGTGTTAAAAAAAGTTACCAAACTATATATAACGCCACAAAAAGTGGCGCTATACAGTAACGGTAACTGCACCGTTACTGTATAGCGCCACTTTTTGTGGCGTTATATATAGTAAAACTGACACATCTTACATAGCGCCACTATTAATGGCGCTATACCCCTTATTACCGGACCCCACCAATAATTTCTGGGTTCAATAATTCAAAAGCGTATAAAGCCACTTTTTGTGGGGCTATATACAAAAAAAAACCTCTCCGGCTAGCCATTTCCTATTTAAACATCGTAGAATCGCCACAACTTCATTCAAAAAAAAATTAACTCTTGTTGGTTTCTATTGTTGTTAAATTCTCCAGGATTTTTTCATTATGTCTGAAGAACGTAGAATAAGAGTATCATTATATTGGGGGGTGAGGTTGTGATGGAGAATAACTCTGTGGGCTACAGTTTACCTGCTAAGTGTAATGTTAAATTGCCACTTTCAATGGAGTACGAAACATTGATATCGTTGTTATGCAAAAAAATGAGTGTGAGAAAACGTTCAGTGATACTCAAAGTAACCGGAAGATATCCGTATTCCGTTACGCCGCAAGGGGTTGCTTTTTACTCAGAGTTTAACATCGACGATGATGACACTTTGAGTGATTTCCTGAGGACTCCGGACGAATGCCGGGAATTTCTTGTAATCACAATGTTGGAGATGTACGTGAAGGTCGAAGACGTTCCAAAAAATGAGGTTGTGCGTAGTAGAGATAACCCCCAGTCATCGGGTGGTTATTCTGGATCAGTTTTTGCCGGACATGTTCCGGATGAAAGATTTTTTCTTGATTTAAATTTATCACCGTCGGCGAATGAGCAGCGAAATAATTTATACCCTGCTTTCCATAATTCACAAGAAGAGTGGTAAACTTCAATTTTCATTTGTGTTAATTATGTATATTTTTGGCGTATTGAATTAATTTTAACGCTCATTTATTTAATAGGGGGTACCGGCCGGATATGAATTTTACAAGTGGCCCATCCGGTAGTCATCACCTAACTGAAAACGTCCATCATGGAATGTCATCACATTACGACTTGTAAGTGAAATGATATAGCCATATATAAAGCATTTATTAATTTAGTAGCTTATATTTTTGTTGAAATGTGCAGTGAAAACGAGCAAGTTGAACTACCCGTACTCACTCAATTGCCCAAAAACGACGTATTACATCAGGATCTGGCAGATGCACAGAGTGAGGAAGAGAACAACGATTACGATAACAATGCGGATGAATCGGGAGACGAGACACCATTTGCTCGTGAGGATGGTGATGAAGAGGACGAGGAGGAAGGACCCGATTTGAAGAGAGCCTCCCATAGACGAAAAGTGTACGAGTCTGAAGTGTCGTTTCATTCAAGGGAGATTCCTTATATTGATAACTTGCCAGCCGTGCCGGATGTGGAAGCTCTCACAAGGGATTTTGATGAAATCCGGACAGCAATGTGGGATGAGTCTAGACCAACGGTGCTTGCAAAGGGGATGCTTTTTCCTGATAAAGCACGCGTAAGCAGGGCTTGTAAAATGCACAATGTTAAAGAGTGTCGTGAGATGCAAGTATCGGAGTCAAGTCCGACGGTATACAAGGCTATTTGTCGCAGGTGGTTTTGGCCATGTAATTGGATGTTGCGTGCGTCGAAGAAGAAGACAGGTATGTGGAAAGTGGGTAAATACATTCCCACCCACACATGCGAAATGGACACTTTCAACGGGAATCACTTCAACTTGGATATTGACTTGATATCTCTTGTACTTATTCCGCACATCGAAGCGTCCATAAGGTATAAAATCAAAGAGTGCATTACAGCAGTCCACCAGGAATATGGCCACACAATTACTAAAAGAAAGGCATATCTTGGGCGCAAAAGAGCGTTTGAAATAGTCTATGGTAACTGGGATAAGTCATTTGCGGATCTGCCTAGGTACATGGCTGCACTGCAGCACTTTAACCCCGGAACAGTTGTTGAATGGAAGCTTGAGCGGAGTCCGGGTAAACCAGAATATATATTCAATTACGTGTTCTGGGCGTTTAAGCCAGCAATTGATGGTTTTCCGTATTGCCGGCCCGTAATATCCATAGACGGAACTCATGTCTATGGAAAGTACGATATCAAGCTATTGATAGCCATGGCAGTGGATGCTAATGGACAGATATTTCCTCTAGCCTTTGTTATTTGTGCCAATGAAAGCACAGAGACGTGGACAATATTTTTGAACCACATGAAAGAGCACGTTGTCAAACAGCGTTCATGTATTTGTCTAATATCTGATCGGCACGGGGGTATATTAAGTTCTGTGGAGAACCTTCCTGCCTGGCAAGAACCTTATGCATACCACCGTTACTGTGTGAGGCACTTTAAGGCCAATTTCAAGAAGGCACATCCCAAAAAGGATCTACATGATTTGATGTGAATGGCAGCAACAGACCACCAACAACATAAATTCCGGAGGCATATAGATTCTATCAGGCAAGAAGACGAGGCAGCATATCGTTGGTTAATGCGACATGACCCTGAAAAGTGGACGTTGCATGTAGATGGTGGCAGACGCTGGGGAATTCTTACTACAAACGTGTCAGAATCCTTCAACGGGTTATTAAAGTCGGGAAGAGGATTGCCCGTCACAGCCATGGTGCGTATGTCGTTCAAGCAGATGGCGGAGAGGTTTGTGCAACGGTCTGCAGCTGCAACGGAATTGATGGAAAGGGGTGTTGAATTTATGCCAGTGCCTATGAAGAGATTAGAGAAATACAGACGGCGAGCACATTGGCATTCCTTTTTGCAATATGATAACGAACGAGGTATTTTTGAAGTTCGCACCGCTATCCATAATAATCGGGGTAATAATGTACATACTGTAAATGAATCTACAAGGTTATGCTCATGTGGGAAATGGTCAATCTACCACATGCCTTGTTCACATGCCAGCAAGTGTTTTCAATGTGTTGATTATGCGGAGACCAACTATATTGATCAACAATATAGTGTTTCCAAATACCTAAACACATATAGTGGTCAGTTGCAGCCAGTGGGTGCTGAGCATTACTGGCCCCCAGAACCATTTAAAATGGTGTGTAACAAGTCCTATTTGCGTAAAAGACAGGTGCAGAAGAGAACGCGTATACGGAACCAAATGGATGTTAGTGATACCGTATATGCGCGCAAATGTGGTATATGCTCGCAAACAGGACACGACCGTAGAAAATGTCCTTTGGGTGGCAACAGTAATCAAGCTCAGGGCGGGTGTTCTTCTATTGTACCTAACTACCCATGAGTTCATGTTGTAATAATTAGTTGTTATGTATACGATTTAAGTATTTATGAAATAAAATTTTCTTGTTTGTTAATTATGATTTGTACTTTCCCATTTTACCTATTTAAATAATAATTTAATATAATTATCGGTATATTTATTATGTGTGTGTTGTCTTGTCGACATCACGATATTTAATACGCAAAATATAGCGCCATTATATATGGCGCTATGTGTGTCTTGTCTTGTCGAACTGAAAAAGCTGACCGGCTGACATAAATTCGTCTTGTCAACATCATGATATGGCGCCATTAGATATGGCGCTATCTAATATAGCGTCATTAGATATGGCGCTATATGTGTATTGTTTCGCCTATAAATAATGGGGTCATTGTAGTTATTTTGTGTGCTAAAAATTTCCCCCATAAATATTTCATTAAAAGTAAGTAAGGTTTTTTATTATAAGCAAATATTTCACAAATGACTCAACCTGGTCGTCCACCAATTTGCTTTTGTGGAAAACCATGCATGATGGATTGTGGGTGGGAAGGTGCTAACGCTGGACGCCGCTATTGGTGTTGTATGAACACGTTATACAAGCAACCCAACGAACCTACTTGTGAATTTGATGAATGGGTTGAGGAACCATATTATCAGAAAAGCTACATGGAGAGATTACATGATTTTCATAATATGTGGTTATACCAGCAGAGAATACAAAAGGAGGGAGATAGAATTATTACAGAAATGAGGGAGAAACTGAAGGAGGTGGAAGATAAAAAATGGAGAGCAGAATGGAATTGTGAAGCACACAAGAAACGCAAAGAAAAATATAAACGGGAACTTGCGGAGGTGAAGGTGAGAGTGAAAGAGTTAGAAGAAGAAAAAGAACAAATGGAAGAACGATTTAAGTGGTTGGAGCGAAGAATAAATGACAACTGAGGATGGAGCATTGGCGTGTATGTGTTTAGTGTTATTTTCATATTTCATGTATTTTTATTATGTTGGCTTGTTATGTTTGTGTTTGTGTTGTAGTAATGTTTTCCTTGTTTGTTGTACTAAATTTTGTTTTAATTTAAGTGGAAGTTAAGTTTAAGTTGTTGTGTTACTATACCAAATACTATAAAACGAAATGAGAACTAAAAAAAGTAACTGTCATATTCGATTAAATATTGTTGTTAATGTATACAAAAATATTATTTACACCAAAAAAACATAAAAATGGAAGACTGAATCAATGTGTCTGGGTCAATATAATCTGGCTGGTGTGCCAAACACTGATCCGATCGGCCTCGCTGCAGTGTCTGGGCAGCCACATCCATGAAGCGACGACTATAGTCCTGCATGATCACAGGATCATGGACATAACTCTGCATCTGCTGCCCCATACGGTATGCAATCCAATCGCCTGCACAAAAGTTTTTAATATAAACTACGTATTTGACTCGAAATTACTATTAATGTAATTGATAATAACAGAAAACATACCAGAGCCTCATGTCTCCCGGCGTATGAGACGTACCGACCATCTACCTGATGAACTGGGTTCCCGATAAAAAGTCGGGAAACAGTGCGGTACCATGCCATATAAACTTCGATAGGAAAGTATTGCGGAGCTGGGGTCAAGTCCCCTCGGTTGTCCCAAATACCCAACTGCGCTGTCAGCCAATCAATAAATGTGTCGTCCACCCTCATCCGATCATCCCTCTCATAATGTAAAGGATCCCATGCAGGCCGAGTCAGTATAGGCTGCGGAAATCCAAACTGACGAAATACTCGCTCTGAGGCATGATGCTCGACAATATCGAGGCACGTGAGAGGGACGGAAGCCCTCCAAATATGGCCGTCGTGCGTGTTATACGCTGGCAGGGTACCTATCAGCTCTTCGTTGTACGGCGTCCAGATGAACTATCAAATAATAACACAAACCGTTAGTATGCGCAACACCTAGTTAAACAATAATTGGTAAGTTTAGTTAGATATTCACCTGTGCGTCCTCCAGAAAATCCAACACATCCCTACAGAAGGGGAGATTATGATGGCCATGATACTCTCGTGCAAGTCTACGACGCAATACCCACCTACAAGCTAGAGAGAGATCATGAATATGTACATTAGCCGATAGTTGTGGTAGAGGTGGCCGAAGCTGCAGAAATCGCTCCCACACCCAAACCTAACATACAAAGTTGACGTAAAGATTAACTATAACTAGGTAGAATTGTAACTAAAGGACATATTATTTGAATAAGTTGTCACCTGTAGAAGTGGAAGAAAGCCAGAAACGTCTCTCTGTGTGCCAATGGATGCCCGACACATCTGCCTGTACAAAAATGATAGGACAGCACCACCCCTGTTGTAGCTGACTGTATCATCGAAGTCCGCAATATGATGCAGAAAACGGAGGCTCACTAGGTTCCCCGAAGTGTTCGGGAACAAGACTCCCCCCCCCAAATAGAAGGAGCAACAACAGCCTCGTATATTGCTCCACATCCACCTCCGCTGAGTCGTCGGTGATAGTATCGTGGATCTGCACCAAGTGGTCTCTAATGGGGACCAACTGCATACGACTGCTCCCAATTGCTACATCTGGGTCCTCGGACCTGAAGCCCGTGAGCCTGTGCAGCATATCCATATATGAATCCCGATTAAAATATCTCATATTCCCAGGCAGTAAAACTGGCAAGCCATCAGTGGACAGGCCATATAAAATCTCGACGTCCTGGAGTGTGATGGTGGCTTCGCCGATGGGCAGATGGAAAGTGTGCGTCTCCGGTCGCCACCGCTCAATCAACGCCGTGATCAAAGCATAGTCGAGCTGTATCCGGCCAATGCTAATGATCCTATATAATCCCATCTCCTCCAGGTGATGGACCACATGGGGATGTAGAACGCCCCCAGGAGTCAAAAACTCCCACAATAAATCCACTCTCCTGCCCCGAAAAGTCTGCGTAAGCAACTCTCCCCCCCCCCATATATGCTCGGATCTATGCTGGGGCTGTAAGGGTAGTAGCTCCGACGTCCGAGGGCCGGGATGTATAGGTGCATCCATGTCGTCAACTGTAAATTCATAATTTTTAATAACTATCATTAATAATTATGTGTTTTTTTATAATTTAAATTTATATTTTTTAACAACTTAATTGTAAAAATTAAATATATACTTATGAGTTTCGTGCTAGATTTTCTGAGGCCTAGTGGTACCAAACTATCATTAATAATTTTATATTTTTTTAATAATTTTTATTCATATTTTTTAATAACTTAATTGTAAAAATTATATATATAAATTTTTTATAATTATGGGTTTCGTGCTAGATTTTCTGAAGTCTAGTGGTACCAAACTATCATTAATAATTTTATGTTTTTTTAATAATTTTTATTCATATTTATTTAATAACTTAATTGTAAAAATTATATATATATATATATATATATATATATATATATATATATATATAATTTTTATAATTATGGGTTTCGTGCTAGATTTTCTGAGGCCCAGTGGTACCAAACTATCATTAATAATTTTATGTTTTTTTTATAATTTTTATTCATATTTTTTAATAAATTAATTGTAAAAATTATATATATATATATATATATATATATATATATATATATATATAATTTTTATAATTATGGGTTTCGTGCTAGAATATAAGATAATTAAACAAAATGAATTCTAAGCTAAAATACTACACAATACTACGCTACAAGGCTCTAAATTTTACTACGCTAAAAGGGTCTACGTTTTACTACGCTAAAAAGGTCTACATTTTACTACGCTAAAAAATAATCTAAACTAAACGGCATAAAAACACATAAATATACATGAGGATATTAACAAACACATTTTTAGACTAATTTACATATTTTTATACAACACTAAAATTAAATCCGGATAAAATTTAACATGCTAGTTTCGGAAAAAATAAACACAAACCGAAATAGAACACATACAAATCAAGTAATATGCATTGTTATAAAAGTTTCAACTTAAAATAAATCGAAATACCTCGATTTAGAATTTTCGGAATGTAAATAGATCGAAATTTTGACTCCGGAAGAGTGAATCCACAATAACACGAAGCTCTACTCGACAGTGGGACCACCAATCTTCAACTTTTATGTGTCGGGGGACCCAAATTTTTTTTTTTAAAATGGGGCAGAATCGGGGGGGACCAAAAGGGAGTAAAATAATGGAGATGAAACGAAGAAGAAGAAGACGGAAGGATTTTTAATAAGGGGTATAGCGCCATTAATAGTGGCGCTATGTAAGATGGGATTTTGGAGTATAGCGTCATTTATAGTGGCGCTATGTAAGATGTGTCAGTTTTACTATATATAACGCCACAAAAAGTGGCGCTATACAGTAACGGTAACTACACCGTTACTGTATAGCGCCACTTTTTGTGGCGTTATATATAGTTTGGTAACTTTTTTTTAACACTTATTTGCGTATTTTGAGTAAAAAAACCACATTTTGGTTCCGGACTCTATATATAGTTGAACTGCAACAAAGGCAATACCTTTCAAGACGTACGAAAATTAGACACCGCATAAAAGAGATTACATAAAATAAAATTTATGAGATAAGAAAAATTATTTACCTGAATCAATAAAATTGTCATAATTTCGTATACAGGGATGCTGATTACCAAAGGTTACTCTTGAAGAACACAAATTTTAAATTATAATATAGTAAAGTAAAAGAGGTAATCAAATTAACTTTTCGTATCAAATACGAGCAGCTTGAGCTGGCATAACAATTAGTAATTTTAACTATAGAACATAGAAAAACAGATGGCATAAAAATTATAGTAATTTTAACTATAAACATAGAACAAAAATAATCTTGAATTGATAAAATATTCAATTGTTATGACTTAGAATGCCCAACCAATTTTATGTTACGAATGCAATGATCGAAACAACATGTACAATATGTGTAAATAAATCAATTTTAAACTAATGATCATATATCAAATATTATAAATAAAAATTATAATTGATAACTTTTCAATTTGCAGTTATTTGCTTAATCTTGAGAATATGTTATAGGTTAGAAAATTTACCTCAAAATCACACGTAAATTTATCTATATAGATGTCGATACAATAAAGAGCTTATGATAAAAAATATAAAAATTGTGGTTTCTCTTATAGATGTGGTCAGCTCCTTATTGACCACCTTATTCTAAGCTATTTTGGTCCTAAAATTCTAAAATCCTAAAGAGAAGACGTAAAACCTACTATTGATAATCTAAACCTAATTAAACAAAGAAAAGATACAATGTAAGTAAAGCATTACTATAAAGTAAGAAAAATCTATTCTAGTCTAGATCCTAAACCTAAACGAAACAAAAAATATACAAAAAAATACGGAAAGAATCCTAAACAAAGTAAAATCTAAAGAATCATGAACCAAAAGGAAATCACACGCTATTATATTTTTTCCTAAAATAAAAAAATTAATTACTACAATTACAATTTTATCCTATATAGAATTCACTTACAAAGGGTAAAAAAGACGATCAACATTTCGATAGGGCCTTCGTGCTTTTAATATAATATAGATAAATATATAGTAGATGCTAGCATATTATAAGTTGACTATTAAAAGCTTCCTCTTCCCCCTCCCCCACCTTTTTTTTCTGTTCAAAGGCAATGTTTATCTTATAAAAACTAAAAAGTTAACCAAGTAATTGTTACGATCTAAATTCATGAGTCGTAACCGAGCTACTACTCATTAAGATATCAACTTAAATCAAATAAACACAATATCATAGTACATAGGACAAAATCATAAGATGAATATATCTAAATCTCTCACAATATAACAGAAGTCTCAAAATATAACGCAAGGTTTAAACATATCACAATCCACCATACATAATCAAAAGAGCATCTAAAATAGACGGTAAGTACAAAGGATCAAGGGACACAGTCCGCAAATAATATATAATGAAAGACAGTCTGAACCCACTACAACATATCTGGTTGACTTGCCTTCGTTGGAATCGGAACACTAATAAGTATGGATTTTAACCACTTATTAGTGCCTTCTTGCTATAGTTTTTAGTCTGAAAGTACTGATTTTGTCCCCTAATCTAATAAAAATGCTGGAATTGCAGGTGTGCTAGAAAATATAAGTTCAATGAAGAGAAATGATTCAAAAAGGAGATGTTTTAACCAAATTCAATGAAGAAGAGAAGTGTCGAGAAATGTGTTGTCTGCAAAATTATAATTGTGGTCGCAAAAGAAGGAATGCGGCCGCAAAGGAAGAACTGAAGCTTTAGGAATTTTTGGCAAAAGTGTGGTGGCACTTGGTCCGCAAAACAAGTTTGCATTGACAAGTTTGAAAGATCATAAAATGAACAGTTGAATAATTCTGAAGCCTCCTCAAATGAGGTCAGCATAACTTGAAGTACGGCCCAAAAAGTTGACATGCGGCCGCAAAAGCTAAAGTACGACAACAGAACTTCCCCTATTAAAAGCACAAGCAATGTCAATCCAGCAAAGTGCGGACCGCAAAAGCTGATGTGCAGCTGCAGAACCCTCCGAAGAGCATTTCTGTTAGAGATTTTGGGCGCCCTAAAAATAGAACTTTATGAATTTTTTAGGGCATCTTTTCACTATAGCAGCTACGAGTTAGTTACTTTTAGCTATTTTGAGCAAGTTTGAGCTACGATTGGAGAAAATCATCTACTCTCTCTTTTATTTTTTATTTTAAGTCTTTTATTTCTTCTTATTTTCATCTTTTCATGTCTTTTACTATGAGTAGGTAGATTTTTATCTCGGGTTCAACCCTAGTGCGTAAATCTTATGGGTTATTAATATTATGCTTGGTATTGATTGGGTTAGTGTTATTTAGCTATGTTTATGCGTTAAAGTTATTTGATGCTACTTTTTCTACCTTTTACTGGAAATTGTTGCTCCCTGATTGTTACTATCTGATGCTACTTTTTCTCCTCTTTTTCCTTATCGTCTTTTGTCTCCCTCATCTGTCTTTCTCCCCATCTTTCTTCTTCTTCTTCTTCTTCTTCTTCTTCTTCTTCTTCTCTTCCTTTCCACCTTTTCTTGAGCTGAGGGTCTATTGGAAATAGCCTCTCTACCTCCCCTGGTAAGGGTAAGGTCTGCGTACACATTACCCTTCCCAGACTCCACTTGTGGGATTATACTGGGTATATTGTTATTGTTGTTATGCGTCAAAGTTAGAATTGATGGTTGCAAATATTGATTCATGCGTTTTTTTATCTTGTTCTTACTTGAGAGAAAGGAATTTAGTCTAGAAAAATTTCTAACAAGAAATTAAACTAGTTAAGTTATTGATTAGTTTAATTAAGGCGGAATGGCTTCCTGACCACTTAAATTTTACGGGATTTTAAAAGTCGATATATAAACTTTTAACTTTTCCATTTGAACGCTCGAACTCATTTTTTCCGTAACTAATAAACACATTTGACCATTGACCATACCTATGTGGCGTCAATTGGTCCTAATCAGCATGCCGCGTGAGGAACACGATGCACGAGAGCGTGAAAGCCCCCTTCCCAATGCCCAACAGTACAAAATGGGTTGTATTTAGGTGACTTATTATTTTCTAAAATACCCTATTCCTCCATTTTTTAAAATTTTAAGCTCCATTCCTCCTTCTTATAAAATCTGAAGTTCCATTTTTTATTTTTTTTCAGACCGTGAAAAATGATGGAAAGTCGTATATTTTGTCATTGTGGATTTAAAGCTAAGTTTTGAATTACTTTGACCAAAGGAAGCTCTATCAAAACAAGATTAACAGATAATAAATGAAAACAAAAAAATGGGTGAGCGATTATGATTGATTTTCGAAGGTCGTGAGTGATTATGATCGATTTCCAAAGGGATGAGTGATTATGATCGATTTTGGAAGTTCATCCAGCACCGCTGACCTCACGCCATATCCACTACCATAAATAAGTCCTTTTTGAATGTTGAAGCGAGAAGCCTTAGAGAGTGAGCGGCCAATACGTGAAAGTATCATATTTTTTGTAATTCTCATAACATGAAATGAACAATTTCAAAACCCTAGAAATTGATTCCGAAATGGGTATTTTGAAGCCAATTGATTGAAAATGTCACCGAAAATGTTAACAAAAGCTATAATTTGATCAGATTTATAGGATAATTTTTCTTTTTTTTTTTCATTTTTTGTGAATTACACTAGGTTATGGCATTTGGAGCTATAGTTTAGGTCGGATAATTTGTAGAGTTTGCGTGAACAAAGGAACATGGAAAACCAGGAATGAACAGGAAAGGGTTTGGTCAGAGAGAGGTTAAAATGAGGGGAGGGGGATCGGTCTATGGAATAAAACAGTGGACCCCGATCTGTTGGGTTAGTGTTTTCATGCCCTTGACGTATAAGACATCCATTGGTCATTTGTTGACTGGATGGACATGTATGTGTATGTGTAATACATGCACGCATGGTCTCTTGTTAGATGTGTTTATTAGTTATGGAAAAATTGAGTTCGGGTGCTCAAATAGGAAAGTAGAATATTTATGTATCGGCTTTTAAAAACCCGACAAGTTTAAGTGGTCAAGAAGCCATTCTGCCTTTAATTAACGGATTTGAACTAGAGATAGTGAAAATCCCATTTGGGTTATATTGAATTGGACTTCTAACTACCTATTTGGACTTGATAAAGATAAATTGGGCATAATCACTCCTTAATCGAGAGGTATTGAATGAGTGCTTAACTATTGAGAGTCATAACAACCCCGATCTATCAAGCAAACACAAATTAACTTTACCCATTAGGTTTATGACTAGGTTAAGATTGCAACCTGATGGCAGGCTAGGAACTCGTGTTTTAGCTATATTTTGCACTCTAATTACTATACTTTGATTATATTTGAGCCTAATTGCTAGTACTTGGTAATTATTACGTGTATTATACTTTATAGGATATGATTCTGAGTTAAAAGGATAGTTTGGAGTTAAACTTGTGATGACCCAAAAGATCATCACTTATTTTTAAATTGAATTCTGTGTTCTGAGGCCTTAAAAACCTCATTTAGAGTCACCTCGTTTTGCGTGCACAATCCGGGCACGTAGCTGGAAAACTTAAATATGAAAATCTATGAAAATGATAAAATTTGGTTATAAAATGAGTTAATTTGACTTCGGTCAATGTTTTGGGTAAACGAACCCGGACCCATAATTTAACGGTCCCGGAGGGTCCGTAGGAAAATGGGACTTGGGCGTATGCCCGGAATCGAATTCCGAGGTCCCAAGCCCGAGAAATAAATTTTTAAAGGAAATTATTTTCTGAAATTGTTTAAGGAAATTTGAAATGGAATTTGATTAGAACATGATGGTACCGGGCCTGTATTTTGGTTCCGGCGCATGGTACATGTCTTATATATGATTTAAGATATTTGTGTAAAATTTGGTGAAAAACGGATGTCATTTGACGTGATTCGGACCTAATTTGCAAAAGTTGAGGCTTAAGAAGTTTTAAAATATTTCTTTGATTTTAAGGTTTAATTCGTTGTTTATGATGTTATTTTGGTGATTTGATCACACGGATAAGTTTGTATAATGTTTTTGAGTTAGTATGTATGTTTGATTTGGAGCCCCAAGGGCTCAGGTGAGTTTCGGATAGGCGCCGGAGTGTTTTTGCACTTAGAAGTTTTTGTTGGTTGCTGGTGTCCAGGTTTTTGTTCAATGCAATCGCATCAATTCTTTTGCGATCGCATAGAGTTAATTTTGGTAGTAATCAATTTGTTCTATGCGATCGCATTGATTTTTCCGCGATTGCATAGAGTTAATTTTGGTAGTCATCAATTTGTTCTATACGATCGCATTGATTCTTCTGCGATCGCATAGAGTTAATTTTGGTAGTCATCAATTTGTTCTATGTGACCGCATTGATTCTTCCGCGATCGCATAGAACAAATTATCGCATAGAGTAAATTTTGGGAGGTCACAATTTGTTCTATGCGATCACATTGATTCTTCCGCGATCGCATAAAGTAAATTTTGGGAGGTCACAATTTGTTCTATGCGATCGCATTGATTCTTCCGCGATCGCATAGAGTAAATTTTGGGAGGTCACAATTTGTTCTATGTGATCGCATTGATTCGTTCGCGATCGCAGTGACTAATTTCCCTTACCCTATGTGATCGCATTCCTTTCTTCGCGATCGCATATAACAAAAATCCGCCCAGTTATTTAAGCTCAAAAACAGAATGCCTTACCGGGAATTGCCATTTTTCATAAACCTCTTCTTCTCCAAAGCTCTTAGGCAGTTTTTGAAGCACTTCCTCACCATAATATCTTAGGTAAGTAATCTTTAACTTGTTTTCTTCCATTTTCATGAACATCTATTAGATTATAGGCCTAAAACATGTGATTAAGGGTAGAAAAGTAGGGATTTGGGTAGAGTTAGGGCTTTTTGATTATTTGGGAATTTGACCTCGTTTTGGGGTGGGATTTGAAAACAAATTATATATTCGGGCTCGTGGGTGAATGGGTGACCGGGTTTTGGTCTGAACCTCGTGTTTTGACCAAGCAAGGCCGGGGTCGATTTTTGGATTTTTGGGAAGAATGATTAGAAAGCTATAATTAAGCATTAGAATTGGATTGTTTAGCATTTATTGATGTTATTAAGTCAATTATGTATAGATACGATTGAGTTGGAGCCAAATTTGAAAGGAAAAGCGGTGTTTGAGGCTTGAGTTGGCCGTGAAAGCTTGAGGTAAGTATTCGGTCTAACCTTAGCTTGAGGGATTAGGAGTTGAGTCCTATTTTCTATTTTCTTCTTGTTGAGTACGACATATAGGCATGGTGACGAGTATCTATACGTTGATATCAAGCATGACCGTGAGTCTTAAATTGATACTTGTTGTATTCTTAAATGATACTACGGATGCTTTAGTGGGTGAATTCTTGATAATGAGTAAAGACTTAGCTTATTTTCATGGAATTTACTTATTTTTTGAGAAATGGTGATAACTGAGATGAGCAGGAGTTGAGTTAAGATTGGTTATAGCTGATTCTCCCTTGCCGGGACATATATACTTGTACTATTGAATTCCCTTGCCGGGATAGTATAGTTTATTGTTGATCCCTTGCCGGGACTGTTATTATGGTTACTGTTGACTGTATATTTGGAATGGGTTGCACACCGCAACAAATATTATATTGGATCAGGTTGCATGCCGCAACAGATATATATATATATATATATACCACGCCGCAACAGTGTTAAATGATAAGGGATCGGGTTGCGTGCCGCAACAATATTGTTATTGTATTGTTGTAGATATTGAATTGTCCTTTCATATTTTATTAAGTTTCTGTTGGATTTGATATGTTCCCTGAAGCATGTACCCCCTCCCACTTAAACTGCTTATTCCTGTTTATTTTCCGCCGTATATTATATAATTGCACAGGTTTATCTGGAGTTTGGTCCTAGCCTCGTCACTACCTCGCTGGGGTTAGGCCAGACACTTACCAGCACATGGGGTCGGTTGTGCTGATACTACACTCTGCACTGTGTGCAGATTCCGGAGCAGCTTTTGGGCAGTAGCTGGAGTGCTTCCTTCGGTCCACCCGGAGACCCAAGGTAGACCTGCAGGCATCCGCGGGCCCTAACGTCTCCCTCTATCTCTATTTTCTGTTTCATGTTCATTTTATTCAGAGACAGTGTATTATTATTTCTTCAGACCTTGTATGTAGTAAATCTTAGATAGTATGTGATACTGTGACACCAGGTTTTGGGTATTTGAAGTTTAAAAGTTGTAATAGATGCAGATTTCAGATATTTAATTGTTATCTTCCGCTTAATTATTTAAAGTTACGATGTTATTATGTTATTGCTTACATTTGTTAAAAGGAAGAAATTTTGATAACGAAGTAAGTAGTTAAGGTTTGGCTTACCTAGCTCTCATTAGTAGGCGCCATCACGACTCCCGAGGGTAGGAAATCCGGGTCGTGACAAAACCAGGATGCATTCGGGGATCGAGGACCAAGTGTGAATATCAAAAACTGAAATAAATAGTTTACTCCGAGAAAATTATATTGCCACACGCACGGCATGGCGCGACAGTATAGCGGGAGAAGCTCTGTCAGAAACCACTCTCTGAGCTTTCCCACAACAACATCGCATGAGGCGGCGCGCCATGCGCCACGACTGTGCAAATTTTACAAAGTATTTTCCAGTTTTGACTTGAAAAGAGTAGCTACATTTGGACCCATTCCTACATCATATAAATACACCAAAAAACATGTTTTTGAGGTGTCTTTTGACGTATAGAAGATTGGAAGAGCATTGGAGACTCAAAGAACAATGATTCATCATTCTTTCCTCAACTCAACACTCGAGTATGGATTGAATTCATATTTTATTATTCTTCAACTTTATTTGTGATGACTTTCTCCATGATTATGGAGTAAAAACCTTACGGTTTGACGGATATGGTATTTTAATTGATATTTATGGATTTTAACTCACATTTGTTCTTTCGTGTCGTGCAGTTTTGTTTCTTAATGCTAATTGGATTTCTACTCTGTTCTTTCGTAGATGGCGATAACACGCGCTTCCTCATCCACCGCTCAACATCCCGAGCCCCCAGCAGCAGCTCCTACGAGGGGCAGAGGGCGAGGTCGTGTTAGAGGCCGAGGCAGGGGCAGAGCTCAGCCCCGAGCAGCAGCACCAGTGGCGGAGCCTCAGGTTGATTTTGATGAGGAGGTTCCGGCCCCAGCAGTTCCGGTGGGCCCAACTCAGGTCCCATAGGGGTTTATTGCTACCCCAGTTCTTCAGGATGCTCTAGTCCAATTAGTGGGCCTCATGGAGAGTGTTACCCGGGCAGGCTTGCTTCTTGTAGCACCAGCCATCTCTCAGGCTGGAGGAGGAACCCAGACTCCTGCTACTCACACTCTGGAGCCGGTAGCTCCCCAGATTCAAACTCCAGCGGTTCAGCCAGCTGGAGCAGTTCAGCCGGGTGTGGTAGCTCAAACTGGTGATGGAGCAGCTATGGCTGTCGATGCTTTGTGGAGGCTAGATAGGTTTACCAAGCTCTTCACTTCTACTTTCAGCAGTGCATCTACTGAGGATCCCCAGGATTATTTGGACAGCTGCCACGAGGTTCTCAGGAACATGGGTATTGTTAAGACCAATAGGGTTGATCTTGATACATTTCGCTTGTCTGGATCCGCCAATACTTGGTGGAGAGATTATTGCTTGGCTAGACCAGCCGGATCGCCAGCCTTGACTTGGGAGCAGTTTACACAGCTATTTCTGGAGAAGTTCCTCCCCATTACTCAGAGAGAGGCTTATTAGAGGCAGTTTAAGCGCCTCCAGCAGGGTTCTATGATTGTTACTAGTACGAGACCAGATTCATCGACTTGGTTCGCCATGCTCTTGTCATACTTCCTACCGAGAGAGAGGGTGAGGAGGTTTATTGATGGTCTTATTCAGCCGATTCGTCTTCAGATGGCTAGGGAGGTTGGGAGTAAGATTACTTTTCAGGAGGCGGCCAATGTGGCCAGGAGAGTGGAGATGGTCCTGTCGTAGGGAGGTGGTCATGGGTCGGATAAGAGGCCCCGTCATTCAGGTAGATTCAATGGTGCCTCGTTTGGAAGCAGAGATTCATATGGTAGAGGCCATCCTCCTAGGCCCTTTCAGTCAGCTCTTTAGGTTTCTCACGGTGCTTCACGTGGTCGTGGTTCTTACATGCAGTATTCTGATCAGCAGCCCTACAGTACACCACCATCTCCTATTAGTGCACTACCGCTCTAGAGTTTTTGGGGTGGTCATTCAGGTCTCCAGGGTCAGTCTCAGTTTCCTCAGCCGCAACACTCAGATGGATGTTATGAGTGTGGTGAGTATGGTCATATCCGGAGGGCTTGTCCGAGGTTGGTAGGTACTCAGTCGCAACAGCAGGGTTCCCGTGCTATGGTTCAGGCACTAGGTGTTCCACAGACCGCCCAGCTAGCTAGAGGTGGGGGTAGAGGTGCCAGAGGTGAAGGTAGAGGATTTCGAGGTAGAGCTTAGACCGCTAGAGGTGGAGGCCAGCCAGTTGCAGGCCGTCCTAGAGATGTAGTCCAGGGTGGTGGGCCCCAGCCCCGATGTTATGCTCTTCCAGCCAGGCCCGAGGCTGAGGCTTCAGATGCAGTTATCACAAGTACTGTTCTGGTTTGTGATAGAGATGCTTCAGTGTTATTTGATCCAGGGTCTACATACTCGTATGTATCATCTTATTTTGCACCGTATTTGGTCATGCCTAGTGATTCATTGAGCGTTCCTGTTTATGTGTCTACACCGGTGGGTGATTCTATTATGGTAGACCGAATCCATCGCTCTTGTGTAGTTGTGATTGGGGGTCTTGATACTCGAGTAGATTTGTTGCTTCTGGACTTGGCCAATTTCGATGTTATATTGGGGATAGACTGGTTATCACCTTACCACACCATCTTGGACTGTCATGCCAAGACTGTGACCTTAGCTTTACCAGGTTTGCCTCATTTAGAGTGGAGAGGGACTCCTGGTCATTCTACCCGTAGTGTTATCTCTTATGTGAAGGCTCGGCGTATGGTCGAGAAGGGGTGTTTGGCCTATTTGGCATATGTTCGTGATTCTAGTGCTGAGGTCCCTTCTATTGATTCTGTGCCCGTTGTTCGTGAGTTTCCTGAGGTTTTCCCTTCAGACCTGCCGGGTATGTCGCCCGACAGGGATATTGACTTTTGCATTGATTTGGCTCCGGGCACTCAGCCCATTTCTATTCCGCCATATTTCATGGCCCCGCCTGAGTTGAAAAAGTTGAAGGAGCAGTTGCAAAACTTGCTTGAAAAGGGTTTCATTAGACCCAGTATTTTGCCTTGGGGTGCGCCGGTGTTGTTTGTTAAGAAGAAGGATGGGTCGATGAGAATATGATTGATTACCGGTAGTTGAACAAGGTTACAATCAAGAATAAGTATCCATTGCCAAGGATTGATGATTTGTTCGATCAGTTTCAGAGTGCCAAGGTATTTTCAAAGATTGACTTGAGATCTGGCTACCATCAGTTGAGGATTAGGGCATCCGATGTCCCTAAGACAACTTTCTGCACTCGGTACGGGCATTATGAGTTTTTGGTTATGTCGTTTGGGTTGACCAATGCCCTAGCAACTTTTATGGATTTGATGAACCGAGTGTTCGCGCCTTATTTGAACTCGTTCGTGATAGTCTTCATTGATGATATTTTGATATATTCCCGCAGCCAGGGGGAGCACGAGCAGCATCTCAAAGTGGTCCTTCAGACTCTGATAGATAGTCAGTTATATGCTAAGTTCTCGAAGTGTGAGTTCTGGTTGAGTTCAGTTGCATTCCTGGGTCATGTTGTATCAGCGGAAGGTATTCAGGTTGATCCGAAGAAGATTGAGGCAGTCAAGAACTGGCCTAGACCAGCATCAGCTATAGAGATTCGGAGTTTCTTGGGATTGGCAGGCTACTATCATCGGTTCGTAGAGGGGTTCTCATCTATCGCAACCCCGATGACCAGGTTGACCCAGAAGGGTGCCCAGTTCAGATGGTCGAACGAGTGGGAGACGAGCTTTTAGAAGCTCAAGACAGCTCTGACTACGGCACCAGTGTTGGTTTTGCCCATGGGTTTAGGGCCTTATATAGTTTATTGTGATGCATCTCGTGTTGGACTTGGTGTAGTATTAATGCAGGATGGCAAGGTCATTGCCTATGCTTCACGGCAGTTGAAGATTCATGAGAAGAACTATCCAGTTCATGATTTAGAGTTGGCAGCCATTGTTCACGCTTTGAAGATTTGGAGGCATTATCTGTATGGCGTGGCATGTAAGGTGTTCACGGATCACAAGAGTCTTCAGTATTTGTTCAAGCAAAAGGAGTTGAATTTGAGGCAGAGGAGGTGGTTGGAGTTGTTGAAAGACTATGATATTACTATCTTATATCATCCGGGAAAGGCCAATGTGGTGGCCGATGCTTTGAGTAGGAAGTCAGTCAGTATGGACAGTCTTGCTTATATTCCGGTCAGCGAGAGATCGTTTGCTTTGGATGATCAGGCCTTGGCCAATCGGTTCGTGAGGTTGGATATTTATAAGCCTAGTCGTGTATTGGCTTGCATGGTCGCTCGTTCTTCTTTATTGGAGCGTATCTGTGATCGGCAGTATGATGATCCCCATTTGTGTGTCCTTAGATGATGATGGAGTTTGAGATTGCAGGGTCGAGTTTGTATGCCTAATGTGGATGGGCTTCGGGAGTTGATCTTAGAGGAGGCCCATAGCTCCCGGTACTCTATTCATCCGGGCGCCGCGAAGATGTATCAGGATTTGGGTAGCATTATTGGTGGCGGAGAATGAAGAAGAAAATCATTGCATATGTGGCTCGGTGTTTGAATTGTCAACAGGTTAAGTACGAGCATCAGAGGCCCAGTGGTGCATTTAAGAGGATTGAGCTTCCCGAGTGAAAGTGGGAGCGGATCATTATGGATTTGGTTGTTGGGCCGCATACTCGGAAGAAGTGTATTGTCTGTTTCATGTTCCTTTTATTCAGAGACAGTGTATTGTTATTTCTTCAGACCTTGTATGTAGTAAATCTTAGATAGTCTATGATACTGTGACACCAGGTTTTGGGTATTTGAGGTTTAAAAGTTGTAATAAATGCAGATTTCAGATATGTAATTGTCATCTTCCGCTTAATTATTTAAAGTTCCGTTGTTATTATGTTATCGCTTACGTTTGTTAAAAGGAAGAAATTTTGATAACGAAGTAAGCAGTTAAGGTTTGGCTTGCCTAGCTCTCATTAGTAGGCGCCATCACGACTCCCGAGGGTGGGAAATCCGGGTCGTGACAAAACCAGGATGCATTCAGGGATCGAGGACCAAGTGTGAATATCAAAAAGTGAAATAAATAGTTTACTCCGAGAAAATTACACTGCCACATGCACGGCATGGCGCGACAGTATAGCGGGATAAACTCTATCAGAAACCACTCTATGAACTTTCCCACAACAACATCGCATGAGGCGGCGCGCCATGCGCCACGCCTGTGCAAATTTTACAGAGTATTTTCCAGTTTTGACTTGAAAAGAGTAGCTACATTTGGACCCGTTCCTACATCGTATAAATACACCAAAAACACGTTTTTGAGGTGTCTTTTGACCTATAGAAGATTGGAAGAGATTGAAGACTCAAAGAACAAGGATTTATCAATTTTGCCTCAACTCAACACTCGAGTATGGATTGAATTCATATTTTATTATTCTTCAACTTTATTTGTGATGACTCTCTCCATGATTATGGAGTAGAAACCTTAGGGTTTGACGGATATGGTAGTTTGATTGATATTTATGGATTTTAACTCTAGTTCTTTGCATGAATTTGTTTATGGAGCTTTGATTTGATTGTAATTTTGTTCACTGAATTATTTAATCGAAAGAGAAATTTTTTGGGTGATTATCTTTGCATTATATTGTTTGGTTTAAGTCAGCAATTCTTTTAAGTAATCAAAAGAGCTTGTTGAATTGTTGATTAAATCAAGTTAGGAGAATATTCGAAAGATATTTTCCTAAAGACTAGTCTATTAACGTATTCTTACATACCTTCACAGTGCTTTTATATTAGTTCATCTCATACAGTTCAGATTTAATTGAGTGAGGAATCTTGACTATATGATTGAACTAATTATCGAGTGAATTCGTGAGAATCATTAGAATATTAGAGTGAATTGAACTAGAGTTAGATCTTCAATAGATATCTTGCACCTATCCTGCTATTTTGCACATATCCTGTCACGAACCTTATTTCTCCCATTGATTATTTCGGTATTACTCAACTCTTATCTTTCTGTGATCAATTATTAATTACTTTAATTTTAGTAGTTAATTTTAGTTCATAATTATTTCAATCAAAGTGTTAATCATCTTGAATAACGTTAACCCATAAATTACTTGAACATTATTTAAATACAATCAATGTGGAGATGATAATTAAATTATACTATATTTGGCTAGCGAGCATTAATTTCGTGTGTGTTTTATGCTCGTCAAATTTGGCGTTGTTGCTAGGGATTGGCAAACGATAATGTTTAGAATAGTTTTTTGTTCTAATTCAGGATTCAATTTTATTTTATTTTTATTCAAATTTTTCTCATTTGTATGTAGGCGACAAGTTTAACTTCTCTGGTGTATAACACGATCTTCAAAAGAAGTGATGACATATGATCTAGATGTGGAAAAACCTCTACGACAATTGAGGAAAGATAAAGAACTCACCGGCAAATTCATAGGACAATCTTCAACCCAAGAGAACATGGCTAAAAATGGTGAGAAAGTTGATTTGGCTGTATGGGAAGCAGCTACCAGGAAGAAGTCGCACAGGCAGCTGCTAAAGTAGTTCTCTGAGTTGATGAAATGGTTGATGGGAACAAAGGATGAAGATTCAACCTGAACCGACCTTTGGTTGAAGATGAATTTGAAAATAATATGCACAAGCCTAAACGACCACTAGGAGACTACGCCAGGCCAGTCTACAACCAAAGAGTATCTAGTGTGCGACCTTCTCCGATCGCAACCAACAATTTTGAGATCAAGCAAGGGCTACTTCAGACCATTCAGAACAATTGTGTCTTCCTAGGCAAACCCAATGAACATCCATATACTCATTTGATGGATTTTGATGAAATTATGTATACCTTCCAGCACAACAGGGTATCGAAAGATGCTATCTACTTAAGGACATTTTCTTTTTTATTGAGGGATGATGCTAAGAACTGGTTGCAGAGTTTGTAGACGGGGTCAACTCAAACTTAGGAAGACATGACAAAGAAGTTTCTTGAAAAATATTTTTCGGTTGCAAAAACAAGAAAAATTCGAAGACAGATACACAACTTCGAGAAAAAAGATATAGAAACCGGGTTTGAAGCATGGGAAAGATTTAAGGATATTGTGACTTGTGAATGCAACTCCAAGATTTCTGGGATGGGCCGATACCCTCTGGCAGAAGGACGCTAAACAATGCAGTTGGAGGTCCTCTTATGAAGAAAACTCCTGAGGAGATTATTGCAATTCCAAATGAATTATCTGAAGATGCAATTCAATGGCCTACAAATAATAACGAGAGAAAGGAAAAGGTTGGGGTACATCAAGTGTATTCTAATACCTCCGTCCAAGACCAACTAAACTTCACGGCAAAAGAGATCAAAAAGTTAGCCTTAGCTAGGGTCCAGGGCCAACCATCATCAGTTTGTGACTTTTGTGGAATGGGTCATCCAATACATGAGTGTCATGCCTCAGCTACAGATGGAGTGGTAAATGTTGTGGGAAGATTTGACAAAGCCAACTACCAAAGTAGTAACAATTTCAACTCTATAGGCCAGAGGCACCCCGATTCTTTTGTGGAGTTCACCTGGAACTAGTTTGAATGCATGGCAACAAAATAATCTCAGACCCCAGGGACAAGGAGCTCCGGGTTTTCTAAATCTGCAGAGGCAGCAGTGCCAGCCTCAACAGTCCAATCAGTCTAGCATGGAAGATCTAATGAAGGCCTTCATTATTAAGATAGATGAGAGACTTGAAACTCATGGCACAACCACCCGAAACTTGGAAAGACAAGTGGGGCAGATTGCTAGTCTATTGTCTGCGAGGGCTCCAGGAACTCTTCTTGTTGATACTGAAATGAATTCAAAAGAAATAATAATTGCGATGTCATTAAGGAGTGGGCAAGTATAGAAGGACCCCAGTGCAAAACAAAAGGGTGAGTTGATTCAAGGACAAGTAGAGACCGTGGATGAGCAGAAAATAATGAAATCAAGAAGGTGAAGTGAGGGTAGATACAGAGGATGGTTTGAAGAATAAGAGGAAGACTGGAGCTCTGAAAAAGAAGAAGAACGAAAATTCAATGAACGAGGAGAGTGAGGGAAGCAAATACATGCCTGCTTTACTTTTTCCCCAGAAGCAAAGAAGAGAGAAGTTGAACAAATAACTTGGGTGTTTTCTAGAAGTGCTCAAGAAGGTGCATGTTAATGAACCTTTCACAGAGGTACTATCACAGATGCCAGCATATTCCAAGTTCTTGAAGGAGATATTGTCTAACAAGCGAAGAGTGAAGGAGAATTCGGTGGTCAAGCTCACAGAGAATTGTAGTGCTATTATTCAAAATAAGCTCCCTCAAAAGTCTGAATATCCAGGGAATTTCACTATATCTTGCTCCGTAGGAAGTACTAAATTTGAAAAGTCTTTGTGTGATTTATGTGTTTCTATTAATCTTATCCCCTTGTCTATTTTTAAGAAGTTTGCGAGAGAAATTGGGCCAATCAGATCTGTACCTATGTCTTTGCAAATGGCGGATCAGACCATAATAATACCTGAACGAATAGTGAAGGATGTGCTAGTTCGAGTGGACAAATTTGTGTTCCTTGTGGACTTCATCGTGATGAACATGGAAGAGAATAAGGAGGCCCCTCTTATTTTAGGAAAACCTTTCTTGGCTACTGGTAGAGATATTCTGGATATTCAGAAAAGTCAGCTCGTGCTAATAGTGTGGGAAGAAAGAGTGGTGTTCAAGATGAAGGAAGCATGTAACGACCCGATTGGTCATTTAGAGAATTCACATTCCGTTCTGTAGTTTAAGGACTCGAGAAACTTTGTATTGTATATGATGACTTGCGTGTGTGGTCGAGTTCGAATTTGGGATGATTCGGGATTTTATTTGGAAGGATGATTCTTATTTTAGAAGCTTAAGTGAAAAGAGTTGACCGAAGTTTGAATTTTGTGTAGACAACTCCAGAATGGTATTTTGATGATTCCAATATCTTCGCATGGTTATTTTGGACTTAGGCATCTGTCCGGATTTGGATTTGGAGCTCCGTAGGATAATTTGATGTATTTTGGCGAAAATTGGGAAGTTGAAGGTTTGGAAGGTTGAGAGGTTTGACCGAGAGTTGACTTTGTTGATATTTCGAATTTTGATTTCGGGAGTTGGGTTATATCCATTGTGTCATTTAGAACTTGCATGCAGAATTTGACATTATTCCGGGTTAATTTGATATGATTCGACGCGAGTTGTAGAAGTTGGAAGTTCATAAGTTCATTAAGTTCGATTTGAGGTGCGATTCTTAGTTTTGATGTTGTTTGATGTAATTTGAGGCCTCAAGCAGGTTCGTGTTATGTTATAGAACTTGCTGGTATTTTCGGACGGGGTCCCCAGGGCCCCGAGTGTGTTTTGGATGAGTTTCGGATTTGTTCCCATGCTTTTGGCAAGTTTGTTTCTGGTATGTCGCACCTGCGCATTTTGGAGCGCAGGTGCAGAGCCACTTCTATGTGATTTTGGTTACTTCTGCGAGATGGTGCACGTCTAGTTGTATCACTTCTGCGGGTGAAGAATCACAGGTGCGCAATCGTATCTGCGGGATATTGATCGCAGATGTGCAATAGAGCCTCCAGATGGTTGTCCGCTTCTGCGATATTTTGGACGCTTCTGCGGAGTCGCAGATGCGAATAGTGGATCACAAGTGCAATTTTTGTTCTATAAGTGAAGGCCGCAGGTTCAATGATTTTTCTCGCAAATGCAAGCTCACAGGTGCGTTACTTGGTTTGCAAATGCGGAACTCCTTGGCAGCCAATTCATATATCGAGGGTTTGGCCATTTTTATCACTTTAGAGTTAGAGGCCTAGGGTTTGGGCATTTTGGAATGGTTATTCTCGTATTTGATGGGGGGTGGTAAGTATTATTTATCCGGAAGTGATTATATTTCATGATTCCATAATTATTTTTATCATTAAATTAGTGAACTGAATGAGAGGAAATGGGAATTTTTGTAAAATCTTTCAAAAATGTAAAATGAGGATTTGAACGATGATTTGATACCAGAATTTGATAATTTTGATATGGTTGGACTCGTGTCGGAGTGGGTGTTCGGATTTTCTGAATTTTGTCGGGTTCCAAGGTACGAGCTTGGGGTTGACTTTTTGGGCTGACTTTTTTGTTTTAATTAGAGATCGAAGCATTATTATTTGGAATTGTTTCCTTTGGGTTTTATTTATGACATGGAGTTATTTTGGCTAGATTTAAGCCAGACAGAGGTTGTTTCACATGAGAAGGTCATTTTAGAGTATCCTTTTAGCTTCTTTGAGGTAAGTATCTTGCCTAGCTTTGGTGGGGGAATTACCCCTAGGATTCGAGCCGTTTGTGCTATTTGTGTCATGTAAAAGCCGTGTACGCAAGGTGGCGAGTACGTACTCGGGCTTATATGTGGAAATTGACTGGTCTAGACTCTTAGGCATATTTTATGTATTTATCTGGAATTATTAGCACATGCTATATCTTTTATTCGTCATGTCTACTATCACATGTTTTATTTGAAGTTGTCATTACATGTCACATTCTTTACTTATCGAGTTTTCTCTTATATGCTTTATTTGGAGTTGTTTCCACTTTTACAATTACGTGATTTCTTTTATTGTTGAGTTGCTCTTTGTTGAGATTATTATTACATGATATCCCTTGTTGCCGATTTATTCTCAAGCCTTTAGACGTACTGCTAGTTGGTGTCATCGCTTTCATTGTTAGCTTAATTCATACACTAAAATCCGGAGTTGCCATTTCATGGATATACTTTCACTATTGAGTTTATCCTTAAATAATTAATTGGAATTGAAGTTATCGAAAGTCATTAATTTATTTTAATTGAAGTGTTGTTTAAAGGAGGTGTTGTTCCTTGTTGAGTTACTTTTTCATTTATTTTGTTGTTATTGAGATTCTATATACGTTGTGTTGAATTGTGGGCTATTTGTTGCGAAAATATTGATATCATTGAATCCTTGGAAAGATTGTGGCCTACAGGCACTTTGTGATACGAGTGATATGTTGTGTTGTTGTGATGATAGCACGTGTAAATTGTTGTGTGGTTTGATTGTTGTTATGAGGAGTATAAGGGGGGCATTTCACCGTTGTTGTTATACGAGGCATAAAAGTGGCATCTCACTGTTGTTGAATGTACGGAGTGATACGGGTGGCTATTGTGTGATTGTCCAGGTGGAGTGATAAATGTGTCTATTACATAGAGTGATAAGAGTGGCTATTACACGTAGTGATAAGGGTGGCTATTACATAGAGTGATACGGGTGGCTATTGTAGTGATACAGGTGGCTATTGTAGTGATACAGGTGGCTATTGGAGAGATAAGGGTGGCTAATGATATTGTCAGGGTGGAGTGATACGGGCGGCTATCGGAGAGATAAGGGTGACAATCTCAAGGATGATGTGTGATATCTTGGGAATATTGTATTGGTGATTTTCGTGTGATGGTGTGTTTTTCATTGTGTATGACCTACCCCTTGTGTGACTTGTTTTGTTGCTTCATTGGACTACTAGATGTCTTTGATGTTACTTGTTGACTTGGGATGCAGTAGTACACCCACACAAGCATGCACCATAGCATGCCACTTGTACTAGCTCAAGCGTATGAAATTTGACATTTATTGATCATGCCCATGTGTTCTTGTATTATCTATTTCCATGTTGATATTGGTCTTATAATCATGTCAAGCGGATTGTCATTGTGATACAGTGACCATGCCGGGCAAATTATGATTGTGAGTATGTGACCATGCTGGTGGATTATGATTGTGAGCCTGTGATCATGCCGTGCGGATTGATATATTAGCACGTGAGTTGTCCGTGCTGTTGTGATTCCAGATCTGGGCACGAGGTGCCGTGAGTACATGATAATGGGTTGAGACCCATGACTTGTGACTATGAGATGAGGTATCATGGGGTGATTTCGTTGTGAATCATGTGTTAGAACAACTTGATTAATTGATTGTTCTATGTGTTTCTTATTTGGGTTTAATGATAATTCACAGTGTTCTTGTTGCTTTACTGTTTATATCACATATTGATTTTGTTGCTATTTACTGATTTCTGCATTCCATTATTAGCTTTAAATCTATATACTGCATAGGTTATCTTGTCTAGTGAGTGTCTTGACTTGTACCTCATCACTACTCCACCGATGTTAGTCTTGATAATTACTAGATACCGATCGTGGTGTACTCATACTACACTTCTGCAAAAAAAATTGCAGATCCAGGTACTCGGAGTCTGTTTATTGTTAGATAGTGGACCAAATATTGCTATGGAGTCTTCAAGGTATACCTGACGTCACGTTCCCCTACCTCAGAGTCACTTTCGGAAGTTATCTTTGCATAATTTAATTCTATTCCAGAACAGTTATACTTAGAGATATTTTTTAGTGAACTCAGTAGAGCTTGTGACTTGTACTACTGATTTTGGGATTGTTGGCTTTGTATAGAAATTTCTGTTTCATATTTAATAGTTGTTGGTTGAATTTTTCCATTAATCCAGTAAGTGTTAGGCTTATCTAGTCTTAAAGACTAGGTGCCATCACGACTTCCTACAGAGGGAAATTGGGATCAAGACAAGTTGGTATCAAAGCTCTAGATTCATAGGTGCTACGAGTCATAAGTGAGTTTAGTAGAGTATTGTGGATCGGTATGGAGACGTCTGTACTTATCTTCGATAGGCTACAGAACTATTAGGAAAAATCTCCACTTCTTTTATTCAAGTCATGCGGATTTGTTGATTTCGAAGTTTGAGCCTTTATATCTTTATTCTCTCATAGATAGTAACGACACGCACTACCATATGAGTTGAGCAGACACTCGTGCCCTCTGCTAGAGCCGCGAGAGGTAGGGGCCGAGGTAGAGGCCGAAGAGGGGAACGCACTGCAGCTAGAGCACTTGTCAGAACAGAAGTTGAGGAGATGCTAGTAGCTCCGATTGGGGGACAGGCACCAGAGGCGCCTGTTGTTACCCCCGGACTTCAGGAGACTTTAGTGCAGTTCCTAAGCATGTTTGCTACATTGGCTCTAGCGAGATTGATATCCGTTGCACCGGCTACTTCATAGATTGGGAGAGGATCTCAAACTCCCACCGCCCGTAATCCAGAGCAGCGGGATCCCATTGGTCAGATTCTTAGTGTGGCGCCAGTACAACCTATTATTCCGGTTCAGCCTAAGGTCAAGCCATAAGAATCAGATGAGGAACAAAAGAGGCTTGATAGGTACAAGAGGTATAGTAATTTCGTTAGGTTCGGATGGTGATTTCGGACTTGGGCGTATGCCCGGACTTGGATATTCCTAGAAGTTTTCGACATGAATTGGCAAAAGTTGAAAATTTGAAGGTTTGGAATGTTCATAAGTTTGACCGAAAGTTAACTTTGATGATATAGGGTTTGGGATTGTGATTTCGAAATTGTGGTTTCAGGAATTGGAATAGCTTCGTTATGTCATTTGGGACTTGAGTGCAAGTTTTGAGGTCATTCCGAGTTGATTTGATATGGTTCGGCACGTGTTTTGGAAGTTGAAAGTTCAAAAGTTCATTAAGTTCTATTTGAGGTACAATTCGTGATTTTGATGTTTTTATATGTGACTTGAGACCTCGAGTAAGTCCGTGTTATGCTATGGGACTTGTTGGTATACTCGAACGGGGTCCTGAGAGGTTCGAGTGAGTTACAGACGTGGTTTGGATCTTTTTTGTCTCATGTTGCATTGCTCAAACAAGCCTGGAGTTGGTGTTTCCGCATATGCGAAGGTTTGGATGCATATGTGAGTACTCAGATGCGGACATGGTATCACAGAAGTAATTAAGTAAAGGTGGCATGTTGTTGAGCAGTCTTAGGTGCGGGGCGCTGGATCGCATCTGCAGTGATATGGGGATGCAAAAGCGAGCAATGGCGCAAGAGTGGATCGATGCTCGCACCTGCGATGTCGTAGAAACGGAAAGTTTCTACAGGTGTGATAGGTCAGCTGGTAAGTGGAGTCCGTAGAAGCGTAACTTGTGTCGCAGAAGCGACGCCATAGAAGCGGCTAATAATTGCGCAGATGCGAAGGTACCTGGGCAGAACCATATAACATCGAGGGTTTGTTCATTTTGTCATATTTTGAGTAGGGGAGCTCGAATTTTGGTGCTTTTTTGGAGGCGATTTCCACCACATGGATTGGGTTAAGTGTTCTCTACTCAGTTTTGATTATACTTCATAAATCTATCTTCGTTTTTGGCAATTGGATTGTGAATTTCAAAGAGAAATTTGGGGGTTTTGTCTAAATTTTATAAAGTGATTTTTTTTACTTTTGAACCTCAATTCGGAGTCGGATTTGAGTGAAACTAGTATGGTTGGACTCGTAATTTAATGGGTTATTGGATTTTGTGAGTTTTGTCGGGTTTCGAGGTGTAGACTCGGGGTTTGATTTTTTGGTTAACTTTGGAATTTTGATTAAAGATTTGACCTTTATCAATTGGGTTTGTTTCCTTTGCATTATTTGATGTTCTTGAGTTACTTTTGGCTAGTTTTAAGTCGTTTGTAGGTTGGTACGTGTGAGATAGATTTATTAGAGTATTGTTTGGCTTGCTCGGTATTGGATTCGGCTTGTTCGAGATAAGTAACACTTCTAAACTTAGTGCTGAGGGTATGAACCCTTGGATATACATGTTTATGTATTTGGTGTTGAGGTGAACCGTGTGAATTATGACTCGGTTGATTCTGTGTTACTGTGTAGTGACTTAATCTTGCTTCTATCCATGAAATCTACGTGCTAGAGTAATTGATCTGTGATCCATGTTAGAGACCGTGTTTAGGCTATATGCCTATCCTGTTAGGCCCACTGAGGTCATTTCTACTGTTGAGTTATTTGCTTAAATTGCAATTACATAGTCATATCCATTCATTTGTATATCATATCTCAGTTTCTGTTATCATTTGTTGTTACATCATGTTATCGTTGTTTGTGATGATTGACATGAGATTTATGAGGCTGAGAGACTCGAAAGGATGATGACTAAGCGAGGCGGAGGGCCTAATTATGAGTGATATTTATGGGATAGGGCTGCATACTGCATCTGACTTTATTGATTCATGATGGGATCGCGATGCATGCCACAACATACCATGATTGGCTTATATTAGCGCTTGGATAGGATCTGCCTCTCCGAAGTCTGACATACCAGTAGTGAGCGCATGTACCTACCGAGTGCGAGTGCCAAGTGATTGAGAGTGTTGTGTGATTGGGAGGTGCTGAGCGATTGGGAGGTTCTGAGTGATTAGGAGGTGCTGAATGATTAAGAGGTGATGAGTGAGGTTGAATACACCGAGAGTATGAGTATATGGATTTATCACTATGTTGCATTACAGTTGTCATGCATAGTTGGCATGTAGACATAGAGATGCATTTCCTTGTGCTATACAATATTGTAGCATTCATGACTTCACATGCACATTGACATGTAGGCATAGCGGTTTACTTCCCTCATGCTACCTGTTAATGAAACATATTATCTGTTGTTGAAAGTTTTTGAAAAAAATCACAGTTTTTTTATATACTCATATCTTGGTGATTTCGATGAAATCTGGGTTTTACAATTATACCTGAAAAGCATGCCTATTTTTTGTAACTGTGAATGAGTTGAGCATTATATCTTTGAGTACGGTATCTATTATATTGTTACAAGTTGTTCTTGGCTATTAGCGTTGGACTCTGATCATTATCCAAGCTCGTCACTGCTTTCGACCTAATGTTAGGTTTGTTACTTATTAAGTACATAAGGTCGGTTGCACTCATAATATACCTTCTGAACCTTGCATGCAGATTTTGGAGTTCATGTTGCTGTGTCTGGAGGAAGCTGGCCTTGAAGATGTACCTGCGTTCCGGTTGTAGCTGCCTCTTGTTCATGGTAGCTTTAGATTTATAAAAAAATTGCTTATGTACATTTCGAATAGATGGTGTATTTATTTCATAGAAGCTTTATAAATTCAAAGTCTTAGAAGCTCGTGATTTGTACTACCAGTCCTTGGGATTTTTTTGTATAAAAGCTTAGTTATTTCATCATTTATTTTCTTAGTTAATCTCATTTTGGGTTGGATTTTTGCTAATTGGCTTACCTAGCGGGTTGGGCTAGGTGCCATCACGATTAGTTGGAGTTTGGATCGTGACAAGTTGGTATCAGAGATCTAGATTCATAGGTTCTACGAGTCATGAGCAAGTGTCTAGTAAAGTCTAGCGGATCGGTACAGTGACGTCCATACCTATCTTCGAGAGGCTACAGGGTATCTAGGATAAACTTCTCATCTTTCTTTCCTTATCGTGTACATTGATTCAACTTGAAGCGTAACTCTTTGAATTTCTCCCACTAACTCTTATGCGCATGTGAGCACTTGGTATTAGTTGTACATCGACGGCTTACGGAATTCTATGGATGAGGTGTGAGATGTGTCTTCTATATTTTGGTGATGGGCCAGTCTAGAGGACTTAAGGCCAGGTTTGGACCACATCTTGGGCTCGATAGTTTTAGTTGTGTGAGCATGTGTTTTTGGACTTCTATGTCAAGTGGTGTCCTTTTGAGTGGGACTGATGGCTCGGTGAGTGGTTAGATGGCTATATAATGAGTAGGATATGACTGCGGGAAGTGTTCAAATGCTTTGAATGTGTTAAGAAGAGTGTGTTTGAGATGAGAAAAGGACTATTTGGTTCTCGATTTCTGTAGATATGTTATATGGTCTAGAGTTAAGAGGATTTTAAGGGATTCTTTCATATCATTTCATTTGTTGACCGAAGTAGATTCTCATATCTTGTTGATAAGTTCAGACTCGGGAAGATTAAGTGATTGCATAGTAGTTATTACTGTGAAAGGGTATAAAGGGATGTCAGTTTGAGGCTAAACAGGTAGGTTATCACCTGCGAGGTAGTCTACGGATGTGTGATCCTTATGAAGTTGTGCGGAGGTTTTCTTTTCTACTAGTGAGTATCGGTGTTGCGATTTGAGTTTGGATTGGTTGAGAAAGTTGATCTGACCATCATGAGGATGGATGCAAGCTTAGCAGATGATTTGAGGTATTATATGGTTTGTGTTACATGAGCTTATGAAGGATTTAGTTGAATATCACTACAGTATTATGTCAGTAATAGAGTATAGGCATTGTGAGTTACCAAGTGTTTTGATCTATGGCTTTGAGCCAAGTGGGGGAGTCTGCTATCGATGATTTGATTGCATGGTTACGTGTTGTATTGGTTTCGATTTGAGGCATGTTTGTGGATCAGTTATGACTTGAAAAGGCTGGTTTTGAGGATGACATAAGCAAGGAATTTTCTGGATGCAGGGTATGGGAATCATGGAATGATTGAGTTATTATTCATGAAGGATGCAGTGCGCATGGAGTAGGAATTTGTTCGGTTGATTTAAGGCGGGGTTACTTCTTTGGTGTTGTCGTGCTAATGGAGCATAGGCCGTTCGGCCCGCTTGGGCGGTGCAATTGAGATTTGAGCAGAGTGGATGACTCTCGAGAAGATTCTAACAAATTCAAGATTTATATGTATCAATTGATTTTTTTTCCAGATTTGTATATGGCTAGAATCTGATATTTACATTGGATGGTGTCGAGACTCGCGGTATTTCTATATCATTATGGGTTATACAATTCAGTAGCAGGAAGGTGAAGAAAACGTCTTTAGATTCACAGAATGTCTCTTCAGAGTGGGTGCCTCAGTTGAGGTACTTTAGGGGTGCTTAAGAGGGAATACGACTTATGGGCCTTATGGCAATGTGGTTTATGCTAGGATCTATTGTGGTGAGCTTTGGGTAAGGCTCATAGTGTTCTGGAAAGGAGAAGTGTCAACTTTAGGGTAACTCAGAAGGAAATCGGAGAAATAAGATAGCTTAGTAGTAATTTGGGTCAGCACGGTAATGGATATGATCGGTTCTTTCGGTACTTATGATGTGGTGAGACTCTACAGATGTTTTGTGGCAATACTCTTGGGTTTGTCGACATGCGTGGCTTGGTTGAGTTAGAGAGATTCGGTTCTAATGGCTTGGTTATGTGCAAATGGGTTTCGAAGGGTTCTCGATGGTTTCTACCATGGTTTGAGATGGATATTTCCTACTGGTGTGAGGAGCATGTTGTGTATTGTGATTTTCTCCTAGATGGGATCAAATGGAAGGTTTCTGACCGATCAGGTATATATTCTGCTAGTGACTCAAAGTTGATTATGAGATTCTTGTGCTTTTCATATGATGGTATGATAAATGCAGTGTGTTGTGTGGATTGAGATTTGCATGTGCAAGGTAACAGTTCAATTTTGAAGGGAAGGTCATGAATTCTTAGACAGCATGGACGATTTTAGATGACTAGATGAATGTTATTACTACTTGGTATTGTTTGAGAAGGGTGGTGCGCATTTTAGAAGGCCCGTTGTATTTTGACTTACGGATGCTTCATTGTTATTGTGGTACTCGCCCGGTTGATGACTGTTGATGTTTAGATTTTGCTTTATGGCATGGAAGAACTATAGAAGTATTTTTCGTGGGTATGATTATATATGAGAGATGTGTTAGTCCTTCAAGTGGAGGAGTTGAGATCGGCTATGGTGATCCATGTGCTTTATGTATTTGGAGACTAGTAGTTCTCAGAAGCAGATTGTTTCGGGGTTGCGGGCTGTGAAGGTGTGTCCAAAGTTAGCTAGATGGTGGTACTTGTTATGGTTAGATCATTGTGGACTTTTAGAGGAATACTTATCCATTAAGAGATAACATGAGTTGATTTTGGGGCCCACTGGTAGGCTCAATGAGGATGTGTATTCTACACCAGGCCGGATTTGTTGACTCAGCACTGTTATTGCTGAAAGGGGTGTCATTCGGTTAGAGTTAAGTTTATATGTATTCTGATATGTTCTATGTGTTACTCGTCTATGCTATGAGGGGTTGTGATTTGTTGCTTATATGCACACCTGATGCAGTTCTGTTTGGGACTTATAGCGGAATTTGAGCGAGATGGTTACTGGGGTGTTGAATGGTTGATTGCGCCTTGGTTATGGTCTTTTGGGGTTGTGGTATATTGTGTTATTCGCTTCTCCATGGTTATGGTCACACACTTCATGTGCTTGATGTCAAATTGCGTGTAGTTGTCGATTTTGAGCATTGTGGCTTGAGGTATTTCATATGAAAATGTGTTTGGATGGGTCACGCATTGCAGCGACGCTATGTTAGGATATAATCATTTGTGTTAGGTTCGTGTGTATTGGTCCTACTATGTGTTATGGGTTCATAACATTGCTTTGTGGTAGTACTTGTTGAGCTTGCGGGACGATTCTGTCATTTGAGTCATTTTTCATGTTTGGGTACATTTGAATTATTGCTTATTGATGTACAGATTGCATGGTTGTGGCTAGGGGTGTGCATTCGAATCGGTTTTTCGATAAATCGAATCGATTATTTGTTATGGGTTTATCGATTTATCGGTTTAGATTTCGAAATTTTCCTTATCGAGTTATCGATTTCGATTTCAATTTTGTCCTCTTCGGTTATCGATTTATTTATAAACCGATAAGATATACTAAAAAGACAAATATACCCTTATACTATAATACCCTTTCCTTTACCCTAAGTCCCTAACTCTATTATTTCCTCTACTCATTCTTTAGCGCCGCTTTTACCATTCTTCAGCAACGCTATTATTTCCTCTACCCTATTATTAGCCATGATGATGTATTTTGTTTTTTTACCGTTGGAGTGTTGGTGGCATACATTTGATCCCTTACTTTAGTTTTGTTGCATGTGCTTGTTGACACAATTTTTATGTTATAAACGGTGTTCGTCTTATTTTAGCTTCTTTTTGTCCATATTAGTTAGGTGTGTTTATAGCGATATACTTTCTGCGGAGTCTCGCAAATTTTTTATTGGTGTAATCGATAACCGAATCGATAAGCCCCAAAAATCGATAAATCAAAATCGAAAAAATCAAAACCTTATTGAAACGATAACGATAAGCATATGTACAAATCGATAATCGATAAGTAATTATTGATAAGGGTCAAAATCGAATCGATAAATCGAATGCACACCCCTAGTTGTGGCTTTAGGTTGTATTGATGTGGCATATCAATAGAATAGTTGTGTTTGAGGAGATAAGGTCATTGGACCTAGAATAGATACTATTGGATTTGATTACAGTATGTTTGGAAGAATAATATCGGAAGTCATCTTAGGATTTGGCTTTGAATCTTGTCGTACGAGAGAGAGAGATCTCCATGACTTGTTGATCTGGTGAGTTGTTATGAGTTTATATGTGCTTCTTTCATCCTCGACAATGTACGAAGGTTTTAAAAAGGTTCTATTTGATATGAGGTTTACTTCCGGTATCAGATTTATTTTGAGCAGTTACTGTGATCGGGAATTACTGCTACGAATATGTGAGTTGTGTGATATATCATGTGATTACATCTTGGGTTATAGTTATCATTTGATATAACTTGTTCTAACTTATACAGTGTGTAGATACGAGATTCGGGTCTTTTAAGGAATTCCGGATGTTGGAAATTGGGTTTCAAGGTTTATGGGCTAAGGTTGAATTAAGGATCTTCAGTTATGTTGCGATGTTAGACTTATATGGAATAAGGTGGCGTAGGATCACCGTCGGGTATGTGCATGGTAAGGCTACACGGAGATTTATTGGCTTTGAAACGACTCTGGGCATATTCAAGGACGAACATATGTTTAAGTGGGGAGAATGTAATGACCCGACCGGTTATTTTGAACAATTGCATTCTGTTCAGCTATTTGAAGTCTTGAGTAACATCGTATGATGTATTTCGACTTGTGTGAATAGTCGGTCTTGGTTTTCAGGTTATTCAGAATTAGTTTGGAAGAATGAATTTCATGTTTGAAGCTTTAAGTTGGAAGAGTTAACCAAGTTTGACTATTGAATATTGACCCCGGATCAGAGTTTTGATGGTTCCATCAGGTCCGAATGGTGATTTCAAACTTGGTTGTATGCCCAGACTTGCTTTTTGGATATTCCCAGAAGATTTCGACACTAATTGGCGAAAGTTGAAAATTTGAAGGTTTGGAATATTCACAAGTTTGACCGGAAGTTGACTTTGATGATATCAGGTTTGGATTTTGGTGTAATAGCTTCGTTATGTCATTTGGGACTTGTGTACAAAAGTTGAGGTCATTCCAAGTTGATTTGATATGGTTCGGCATGGGTTTTGGAAGTTGAAAGTTCAAAAGTTCATTAAGTTTGTTTTAAGGTGTGATTCATGGTTTTGATGTTGTTATGCGTGATTTGATGCCTTGAGTAAGTCCGTAATATGTTATGGGACTTGTTGGTATATTTGGACGGGGTCCCGAGGGGCTCAGGTGAGTTACAGACGTAGTTCAGATAATTTTCGTCTCATGTTGCATTGGTGAAGCAGGCCTGAAGCTGGTGTTTCCGCATCTGTGGAGGTTTGGACACAGATGCGAGTTCATAGATGCGGACATGGTATCGTAGAAGCAAAGGTGTCATGTTGTTGAGTAGTCGAAGGTGCGGGGAGTTGGGTCACATCTGCGGAGGCGCAGAAGCGGTGATCTGGGGGATGCAGAAGCGAGCAAGGGCGCAAGAGTAGATCGATGCTCACACCGGCAATGTTGCAGAAGCGAAAAATGTTTCTACATGTGTGATAGGCCAGCTAGTAAGTGAAGTCCGTAGAAGCGAAACTTGTGTTGCAGAAGCAATAATAAATTGTGCAGGTGCGAAGGTGCTTGGGCAGAACCATATAACATTGAGGGTTTGTTCATTTTGTCATATTTTGAGTTGGGGACTCGGATTTGGGAGATTTTGAAGGCGATTTTTACCACATAGATTGGGGTAAGTGTCCTCTACTTGGTTTTGATTATACTTCATGAATCTATCTTCGTTTTTGGCAATTGGATTATCAATTTCAATGAGAAATTTGGGAGTTTGAATTTTTGAGTTTTGAACATCGATTCAGAATTGGATTTGAGTGAAACTAGTATAGTTGGACTCGTAATTGAATGGGTTATCGGATTTTGTGAGTTTTATCGGGTTCTGAGGTGCAGGCCCGGGGTTTGACTTTTTGGTAGACTTTGTTTTTTGATTAAAATTTGACCTTTATCGATTGAGTTTTTTTTCTTTGGCATTATTTGATATTTTTGAGTTGATTTTGACTAGTGTTGAGTCGTTCGAAGGTCGGTACGTGAAGGATGGTGTTCTTAGAGCATTGTTTGGCTTGCTCGATATTGGATTCGGTTATTCGAGGTTAGTAACACTTCTAAACTTAGTGCTAAGGGTATGAACCCCTGAATATATGTGTTTATGTGTTTGGTGTTGAGGTGACAGGCATGTGGGCACGCACCGTGTGAATTATGACTCGGTTGATTTTGTGGTACTGTGTAGTAATCTAATCTTGTTTCTATCCATGAAATTTTTATGTGTTAGAGTAATTGAGTTGTGATCCATGTTAGAGACCATGTTTTGGCTACGTGCTTATCTTGTTAGGGCCTACTGATGTCATTTCTACTGTTGAGTTATTTGCTTAAATTGCAATTACATACTCAGTCATACCCATTCATTTGCATATCATATCTGAGTCTCTGTTATCATTTGTTGTCACAACATGTTATTATTATTTGGGCTAATTGGCATGAGATTAGTAACTCCAAGAAACTAGAGAGAATGACGACTAAGTGAGATCGATGGCTTGATTGTGAGTGATATTTATGGTATCGGGTTGCACACCGCATCAGGCTTTATTGATTCATGATGGGATCGCGCTGCACGCCGAAGCATGCCATGATTGTCTTATATTAGCCCTTGGGCATGATTCGCCCCTCCAGAATTTGACATACCAGGAGTGAGCGCATGTACCTACCGAGTGCGAGTGTGAGTTCCGAGTGCGAGTTCCGAGTGATTGAGAGTGTTGAACAATTGGGATGTGCTGAGATTGAGAGTGTTGAGTGATTGGGAGGTGCTAAGTGATTGAGCGTGCTGAGTGAGGTTGAATACTCCGAGAGTATGAGTATATGGCTTTATCACTGTGTTACATTACTATTGTCATGCATACTTGGCATGTAGGCATAAAGATGTATTTTCTCATAATGTACGGTATTGTGGCATTCATGACTTCACACGCACATTGACATGTAGGCATAGAGATGTACTTCCCTCGTGCTACCTGATAATGAAATATCTTATCTGTTGTTGAAAGTATTTGGGAAAAATCACAGTTTTCTGATACACTCATATCTTGGTGATTTCGGTGAAATTTTTGGTTTTATAATTATACCTGAAAAGCATGCCTATTTTTTGTAACTGTGAACGAGTTGAGCATCATATCTTTGAGTACTATTCATACGGTTTCCATTATATTGTTACAAGTTGTTCTTGGCTGTTGGTGTTAGACTCTGACCATTATTCAAGCTCGCCACTGCTTTTAACCTAAGGTTAGGTTTGGTACTTATTGAGTAAGTGTGGTCGGTTGTACTCATACTATATTTCTGCACCTTGTGTGTAGATTTTGGAGCTGGTGTTGCTGTATATGGCGGAAGCTGGCCTTGAAGATGTACTTGCGTTCTGGTTGTAGCTGCCTCTTGTTCATGGTAGCTTTAGATTTATAAAAAAATTATTTATGTACATTTCGAAAAAATGATGTATTTATTGTAAACTCTAAGTCTTAAGAAACTCATGATTTGTGTACTACCAGTCCTTGAGATTTTTTGTATAAAAGCTCGGTTATTTCATCACTTATTTACTCAGTTAATCTCATTTGGATTAGATTGTTGTTAATTGATTACCAAGCGGGTTGAGCTAGGTGTCATCACGACTAGTTGAATTTTGGGTCGTGACAATATAGTAAGTCCTACAAATGTGTAAATTCCAAAGCACCCTTTAAATAACCTCCAATGGCCTAAATATACGTAAAATATCGAATAACGAGGCCAATGACGCTAGTTGAAGTCATTTTATGATTTTCGAAAAAGTAAAAGTCAATGTTTAAAGTCAATGTTTAAAGTCAATTTTTGGTCAACTTAGTCAAACTCTCTAAATAAATTATAGAATCGGATTATCCATAAGCTTACTATTCTATATATGTAATTAGATTCTTAATCCAAATGCAATTACCCGCTTCAACCCCCAAGTTACCTAATTAGGAAAAAATATCCAAAATTTATAATTTTACCAATCAAAACTTATGTTTATATAGTCGGGATTTAATCAAATTTGAGTTGGGTTGAAATCAATTCATCTGAATTCACCCACAAGCAACTCTTTTTAAAAATAGCAAAATTAAATCTGAAATTGCTATTGTTTATTTTATACCTAGGTATCCTTAATCACTACCGTGAAGACTAAGCTAGTCAGACCTTCGCTATCGCGGTCTAGTTGTTGCGTTCCCGGAGATCTAAATCTCGCCCTTGACCAGTCAACTATTCACTATATTCGTAATGCTCATGATGTGATCGTAAAGCACAGTTCTTCAGCTTGACTTATCAACACTTCACCTCGATCATGATATTCCACTCGCGATTACAGCTACACCAAATATACACTATAAATTAACTAGTTTCTAAATTCCAAAATAAAACAACCTCGAGCTCTTCGATTTCAAGCGAAATCATACCAGTAATTTTTAAAATATAGTACCAACATATATAAAGTCTCGAAACAAGACTTGAAATATAAATACTTAAAACAGAGATTATTGTTGTTACAATAATATAATCTTACGCAATAAATATTTAAGACCACTTTACTAGTATAAAATAAATCATGTATATCAAGGATCGTTTTTGGAAAGTACATTTTCCTAATAAATGAACAACTGTGAGATTTTTGAGATTTAAATAGTTTTAAAGTATTATATTTATTGTACTCAATGATTTAAGCAAGAATTTATGTAAAAATGCTTGCTAAGAGATTTATATAAATCATAGTCATAACCGACGATAAAGATTCATAAGACACGACAAGAAACTGTGGACATGTATATTTTTAAATATTAAACATAAAAGTTTTTAGATGTCGTACCTTTTATTTTATTAAGCAGTTGGGCAAAACAACATCATTTGTATTTAGAGAGAGAGAGGGAGGGAGGGAGGGGGCGGAGGGAGAGAGATGAATTTTAAAATTCTCACCCATATTTTAAAATTAGCATCTAGTTTTTTATTAGTTAATGTAATATACTCTAGTTAAATAGTAATTGTATAATCTATTTAACAAAAATTAAAGGTATGTATTCCATTTATTTAAAGAAAGATGCAAATTACTTATAAAACTATACAATAATCTTCAAATTCAGATAAAAAATTATATTGTGATAAGTAATTAAAAGTGAATATGTGAAGTTGTTCTTGATAATATTATCTCTAATTTATTGTAATAAAATAATATATGGAGAGAGAAACTCTGACTTCTCTCTAGTAATTTGTATCGTGGACACAGTAACCAACACCTCCACACCCGCTCCATACATCCCACCAGAACTACCAGACGGGAACAACACTCACATGGAGGAAGATAACAAACCATCTCACTTCTACAATGAAACATTGCTTGACAAAAATGACACAAATAAATCCCAATACTATGGGAGTGAATCCATCGTGAACAATATCAAAGATAAAGGCAAAAAGAACCTAGGCCCTATAACGCTATCTCAGGATGATAAGAACCGTTTTTACCACCCATGGCGATTCCCTCTTTTCATCAAAGTCTATGGTCGTAGGATGCCCCACCAATATTTGCATTCCAAACTTGTTAACTTTGAGAATCCATCTGAGCAATTAATCTTGATTGACCTATGAGATTTCGTTATTGTCAAGTTCGGACTAGAGGAAAATATGGTTAAGGCACTACACCAAGATCTATGGTTCATATCCAGTAACTTCCTCTCTATCAGGAGATGAGAGCCAAAATTTGTTCCACTACAAGCAACTCTATCCTTCACTACCATATGAATTCGCCTATCACAATTGCTAGCAAAGTTCTATGAGAAAATCCTGGAAAAGATGGGCAGGAAAGTAGGAAAATTATTCAAAATATACATGTGCACCTCATCTACCCTGAGAGGGAAATATGCGTGAATCTGCATTTAAGTTCCACTTGAAGTCCTGGTGGAAACATCAATTACCATCGGAGATCACAAATAAATGATTGTTTACGTAGGAGAAGGGAGTATGTACAAAGGATGTGGTAGGCTAGGGCATACCCTGAAATCATGCAACCACATACCACCCCCACAAACTCCATCCAAGGAGCAATTAGAAAGTTGTGGAATTAACAAAATACGGGATGGGGACAGTGATTAGAAGACAGTAATCTTCCCAAGAAGAAAGAAATCAACTAATTCCACTAACTAAAGACAAGCTAGAGCGGCAAAGCACTCAAACCATAATGGCGTAATGACTCAAGAAATTCAGGTAAAAATGTTCGATGCAAGTTCTGGTAAGTTTCTAGAAACAAAAACCTTTAAGTAAAAAAGTACAAACGCATGCGCATTCAATATATTAAACTACAATAAGCCGGATAAAATGGACAAGTATAAAAACTTGGTTAATCGGAACAATACTAACAATTTGGTCAACACCACCAAAGCCCATTCACTACAGGAACAACCCAAATCCAATGCCAAGAGAAAGGTGGGGCCTAGTCCAGATGAAACTTGTACCAGCTTGGACACAGACTCTACCCACCACACAAGCATACCAAAAGCGGTCCCCATGCCGAACCAACACTCAAGCCCATATATTACATTTGCAGGCCTGATAATAACGAATGTATTGGCTCATGCAGATTTTCATAAGTTCACCAAAGGGGCTCTACCCCAAAAGGTGAACACCCTCCCTATAGATACATCTTACTACAATAGCTACCCACCCCTTACTCATCCTCTAACAGACCCCTCTAGCAAAGAAATCCCAACCAAAATACATGACTACTTAAGTGTACCACCTGCATAACCATCAATCAAATTCAGGTGATATGACAATCTCTGTCAAGTCAAGTAGATTCACAATTAATTCCATATCCCCGTTATTAGACGCAATTACCAAAGCTCCGCAAATAATTTTTTTTTACCTGATTTTAGAACCTGCCAGTATGTTTTTCCTGTCAAAATCACCCACCAAAAATAACCAAGGAGGAAAAACGAAGAAACCCAACAATGGAACAACCCCTAACACCACCGATCGTCATAACCATTACCCCCCATCATCGGATCACACATCGGCGTCATGGCTGGATCTGGACTTGCAGGGCTAGGGACTTACTTATAATTTTCTATTAAAACTCAACTAGTGACACTCATCATCCATAACCCATGGAGGCGATAACCATGGGCTTGTCCATCTTTGGCTCCCAGCTATAGCAATCCATGATAATCAAAGTAGTAATAGTGTTAGTCACCACAATATAGATTCATCAATGGTCAACAACCTCATACAACAGACCTTTCTCTCAACCCCCTTCTTTTCGGATCCAATAACAGGGGATCCATCAACAACCCCTACTTCATAATGATCGGTCAAACGATCTAGTAGGAGGCTTCGCTTTCAACTCCAGTAGGGAGGGGGACAAACCCACTGTTGGAAAATATAAAAAAGTAAATAAGCAAGGTCTTGAACCTGCTAAAGGGCAAAGCAACCAAAGAGGTGAAATTATTGAGGAGCATCTATGGTCCCCTCAGGACAGATTCCCTACTACTAGACTCAGTGAGGGCGATAAATTTCAGTGTGCACTGCATCGAGATCCTAGTTATGTTTTGCCCCAAAGAACTAATAAAATATGAGATGGTACTAGGATCTCACCAGAACAAGGGAGTGCTCAAGCCCCTGATAAGTTCGGCACATGCGGGCTCAAGAGAAGAAGAAGATGGTGGTGCCTGCTCAGGGGATAGAGAAGGCACAAATGACAGAAACCCCAGCCAATCTCAGCTCCTAATGAATTATATCATATGGAATGTTAGAGGATGAAACAATGTTGAATTCAGTACACATTGTTCAATAATGGTCAAGCTATACAAACCTGTTATGTTAGTGCTACTAGTGCTACTAGAAACAAGAATAGCTAACCACAAGAAGTTGACAGAGGAACTCCATTTTGACCTACATATCCAGTTTCCAGTTGTTGGCCTATCTAGAGGCATTTTCATAAAGTGGAAAGAGGATACCATTAGATTGATGAAGTCTCCACCACCCATCAAGGTATCCATGTCATGGTTAAGGTAATACCTTCCCATACCGCTTGAATTTTCTCTGTTGTCTATGCTAGTAATCTAATAGAAAATGGCTCTGGGATCATTTAACTGACATCTCTAGGAACTATAGTGGTAGTTGGTTTGTAGGAGAGGACTTCAATGAAGTCTTGAAAGCTAGAGATAAGTTGGGGGCAACTACATTAACCCAAACAGAATTAACCTATTTTAGAACTGCCTAAACCACTATAAACTAGTTGACCTAGGGTACAAGGAGAGTAAATACACATGGACCAACAAGAGGCATAGAAATAGTAACGGTCTAATTCTTGAAAGATTTAACAAGTGTTTACCAATGACTCTTGGATTTTAGAGTACGCGAAGGCTACTGTAACCCATTTACCTAGGACCCACTATAAACATTACCTCTTACTCGCTACGTTAAAGAATGAAATCAACCCTAGAAGTAATAAACCCTTCAAATTTGAAACTATATCGTGTAACTATCCATCCTCCCTCAACCTTGTCCATGATTCCTTTACCCCTAGTTCCACTCATATACAATCAACCCACATGTTTAAAGAAAGTTCTACCCAATGGGATAAGAACACTTTTTGGTAACATATTTCATAAGAAGATGAGACTTATAGACAAACTAGCTGGCATCCAGAAATCCTCCCATTACCAACACAGTCAATTCCTCCTAAACCTGGAAAACTAATTGATAGAGGAGCTTGACTTTTTTCTCAAGAATGAAGACCTATGGAAATTGAAGTCCATAATTAATTGGCTCTATAATGGAGATGCCAACACCATATTCTTTCACACCTCAACTCTCAATAGGAGGAGGAGGAACATAATCCTTTATCTTAAGGATGAAGCTGGGAAATGGCAGTATGACAACCAAGATATGAAAGACTCTATCCTCAACTTTTTCAACTCCCTGTATATTTTTTCCCATACACAATCCCCCATTATGACATCCAGCCCAAATAGTCTGGACCACACGCTCCCCAATCTCTAAATGAACAATTCGGTCCTCACCCTTAGAGATAATAAGGTCAAAAGGGACATTTTTCCTTTAAATCCTTCAAAGTTCCCGGCCCTGATGAGTTTCCCCCCTTTCTTTTACCAGAAATACGAGAATATAATGGGCAAGTCTGTCACAAAGTTCTGTAGGAACTACTTTGAATCCCAAATCATGCACCTCACTATGAATGCAACATTACTCTGCCTAATCCCAAAATTCCCTAATGCCACCATTCTTTAGAACTTTAGAGCAACAAATCTCTGCAACACAATGTACAAAATAATAACAAAGATTGTTGTCAACATGATCAAACCCTACCTCCCCGTTATCATAGGTCCTAGCCAAGCCAGGTTTTAGTCCAATAGAAGAGCCTTTAATAATGAAATAATAGTCTAAGAATACATTAATCACTTCAGGAAAATAAAAGGTAGGAATGCCAACATAAACCTAAAGATTGACCTAGAAAAGATATTTGACATACTTTAATGGTCCTTTATCAGAGATACCATTCATGCTTTTAACTTTCCTCTTGACCTCACCATCCTCATCCTCTACCTCTTTATTATATGTTTGGAGAGACTCTCAAAACTCATTGAGAGAGTTGTTGATACTATGGAATGGTTCCCAATTAGTATCAGCAGATCTGACCCAAGATCTCTCATCTATTCTTTTCTAATGACCCAACTCTTTTTGCAAGAGCAAATGCTAAGAATTGTAACATCATCATCAATACCCTAAACTATTTCAATGAAGCTACTAGCCAGAAAATCAACTTAGCTAAATCCAAGGTCTTCTTCTCATCTAACTACAGGCCTGAATATATGGCTGCTCACTCTGCCAATCTCTCAATTGAACCTACCATCTCCTTCGACAAATACCTGGGCTTTCCAATCTTCTACTAAGAAGAGTTTTATTAGAGATCATTATTTTGGTATTTGATAACTCACAAAGATTTAAACCTTCTATGATGACCCGGCCAGTTATCTCATGAGTTACCGCTCTGTTTCCCCATTTTTGCTTCTTATTGCTTTGTCTATCTGTTCTATATGTGATCGGGTTGGTTGGCTCAGGTTCGGAGAGTATTTGGTAAAATTTGAGACACTTAGTCTCTTTTGAGGAAGCTTAAGTTGGTAAAGTTTGAGAAACCGAGTTCCAATGGTTTGGATAGCTTCGGGAGGTGATTTGGGACTTAGGAGCGTGATCGGAATGAGTTTTGGAGGTCCGGAGTAGATTTAGGCTTGAATTGGAGAAATTGAATTTTTGGCGATTTACTGTTGGTAGGTGAGATTTTGATATAGGGGTCGGAATGGAATTCCCAGAGTTGCAGTAGTTCCGTTGTGTCATTTGGGATGTATATGCAAAATTTCAGGCCATTCAGATGTGGTTTGGTTGGGTTTTTGATCAAAAGCGTAATTTAGAAGATTCTGGAATTCTTAGACTTGAATCCGATGCGAATTTGGTGTTTTAATATTGTTTTGAGCGTTCCGAAGGTTGGAACAAGTTTGAATAAGGTTATGGGATATGTTGGTATGTTTGATGGAGGTCTCGGGAGCCTCGGATGAGTTTCGGGTGGTCAATCGAACCATTTCATGCTTTGGAAAAGTTGCAGATTTTTGAGCTTCAGCTGTTGCAGAGTTTTCTTCTTCACGATCGCGTAGGGAGTCTTGCGATCGCGTAGAGCTTTTGTGGGGGCAGCCTAGGTTGTTCTTCATGTTCGCAAAGTTGGAGATGTGATAGCATAATGTGGTGAGGTTATTGATCGCGAACGTGTGGAGAAGGTCGTGTTCGCATAGAGTTAAGTGGACCAGGGGATTGACCTGGAGTTTGTTTATCGCGAACGCAGTCCCCCTATCCGCGATCGCGTAGTGTAGGATGCATGAGCATCGCGTTCGCGTGAGAGTGTTGATACCCAATTTTTCCCTGTATATTTTAATATGCAAAATACTTTCAAAATAGCATATGTAAACATATACAAGTATGCCCAAATTATTTATCGTTTTTTATTAATTTTTAAAGATTTTTAAATCTATTTATTGCCCTCTTTTATCCAGAATAAAACCCAATAATTATTCCCAAAATTATCATTTTGGTGATTCATTTATTGGATTCTCATATTTATGCTAAAATATAGCTAATATAATTTTTTGCATATTTTACGAATCTATTCAGTATTTTTAAAGCAAAATTGCATATAATTGCAATATTAGCCTCTTTTAGATTTAATTACGTTATATCTATAAAAATTAAGTCCAGTATTTTTAATTTGATAATTAGGTACTATTAATCATTATAGTACCTTTAATTTATTTTCAAAAATTATTTTACTATTTTTTATAAATCAAATAGGGAAAAGTGACTATTTAAATGTTGGCCCCATTTTATTTCAATTTTAGCCTGATTTTGCACCCCAATTAAAACCAATCTGAGGCCCAATTACCCTGACCCAATCCACGTTTAATCCGACCCAAACCCGTCTTCATAACCCACCCACTCACCCGTTTTAATCCAGGCCGTTGATCATTCAGATCAACGGCCAACAATAATCCTTACCTTTTTTAATTCAAACGACCCCAACCCTAACCCCATTTTACACACCCCGCCACCTCTGAATCCCCTTCTCTCTCAATCCTCTGAACATGGACACATGAGGGCTGACATTTTCACACTGTACTTGTCCCTATTCTGGTTATGAACTTGGGTGTGAGCACTACCCGGGGTCCTATTGAGGCCCTTAGGGAATTCTAACACACTCAAGGCTGAGAAAGGTTTTGGAACAATGGTATTTTGGAGTTGGTTTATCTCATAACGCAGAGAGGAAGTCAAGAATCAGGCCTCCCCTGGTTGTAACTTTTCTTTGTACTTTTTCTGATGTAATTTATTATTCCTGGTTTGTAATAATTTGTAATGAACATTTAGGGATGGCTAGTGAAAAGGGTTGGAAAATTATGCATGCTCAAGGGTAGAAAGCATGCTTATAGGACTGCTCTAATTCTGCATATTCATGTTACATTAAGAAACCATGCCTATAGGACTGCATTCTCTACTTGTTCAATTCACATTTAGAAAACAAGATTACTCTAATTCTGCATATTCATGTTACATTTAGAAACCATGCCTATAGGACTGCATTCTCTACTTGTTCAATTCACATTTAGAAAACATGCCTATAGGATTACTCTAATTCTGCATATTCACGTTACATTTAGAAACCATGCCTATAGGACCGCATTCTCTACTTGTTCAATTCACATTTAGAAAACATGCTTATAGGATTTCTCTAATTCTGCATATTTACCCTACATTCAGAAACCATGCCTATAGGACTTACTTGTTCAATTCACATCTAGATAACATGCCTATAGGGATTATCTAAAATTTTGCACATTTGTCACCATTTAGATATCATGTTCTAGGTCCCAAGTAGTTGTAATCCAGTAACATGTTAAAATCAGTAACATATAGAAATCATGCCTATAGGGTTTTGTAAATAAATATAATCCGCTTCAATGCTAGATAGCATGTTCATAGGGATTAAAATCGGTAACAGTAGATACTATCACCTGCAAAATCCGTAACCAGTCTAATCTAAAACTCGCTTATTCTGAATCCTCGCTCAATTCCCTCTTCTTAACGAGATCTAGTAAGCATGCTTATATGATTTCAAGCAGTTCATTTGAGTTGTCACTGTTTCACCACCTTTTGAATTAAATAGATATTATGCCTATAGGACCCCGTCTAAACACTTAGGCAAGCCTTAGAATAATAATCTATAAAACTGAATCCGCTTTTGTTGATGGCTACAACCAACATGCAGGCTTGATTTAGACTTCGTATCTGAGTTATGCAATAAATTAATCTGCCTTACTAATCAAGCTCCCCTTGTCTTTAGCATTCTTTAATCAGACCTAAAAAGTATGTGCAAGTCATGCTAGTTATGGGCTTTTGTTTGAGGAGGTATACTTGAGCCTTGTGTGTTTATGTGTTTCCCATTTAACATGCAGTCTTTATATGTTTGTATGTCGCCTTAGAATTTTTACCTTTGAAACTTCAAATAAGCCTAATACCCCTCCATTTTAGGATTAGTAGTCCTAAGTGCCTCTATGACTGATAGGAGTGGGACGGGTAATAGCATGCAATAAGTAATCAAGACCAATCCACATTTTAATACCCTAACAGGGTGGGAAGGGTAGATATGGATATGATGACCACGTGATAATGTCACGGGTAGCCCCTCATTGAAGAGTGATTACCGGACATTGTGTGGGGTGATCCATATTAAACATAAACTTAGGACCTCTTTCCTTTTATTTGCAAACTCTTTCTCTTAAAACTCTGCTTTCAAATGTTCTTTCTTTTTATGTGTTTAAATCCCCTAATATTTGAGCCCATACATGTCTATCTGCCAACATCACAATAACTGTGTGGCAGAGAACCACACTAGTGGATCTTGAGGGGTGCCTTACACCTTCCCCTTGGGATAATTTCAAGCCCTTACCCAATCTCTGGTAATTCAAACAAACTCAGAGTTGAATCTTTATTAGTGTCCTAATGCACCTTAATCATTAGGTGACGACTCTTTAAATGAAAGCCCAGTTCCCAAAAGGAACGAGTTGTCCCATACCAAATGTCATAAACCCGATTTCGCGAGAAAAAGGGGGCGCGACAGCATGGCGACTCTACTGGGGATATTTAGGCTTTTACTATTTCAGACTATTATTGTGAATTTATGCTTCTTTATGTGCGATTACTTGTTTAATTCCTTTAAGCATTCAATTCCCTTTTCAATTGCGAAACTGACTTGTCTTTTTGATTCTTTCCTTTACTACTTTCCTTTACTACTGCTTTAAATTATGAAACTGTTGTATTTACTGCTTTCTTAACGTGCAAATACGTGATAACATGTTTTTAATTATTGCATAATCATACTCAACATCATATTCCACTCGTGCCAAACAAATCCCATAGCAATGCTTATAATTAGTGGTTGCTCTCTTCCGATATTATCACCCTCTAAATTCGAAAAAGGCATATTTGCGGTAAAACCAATCGATCAATGGTGTAGTCGACGGTTCCGTGCCTTTCCCCCTTGAGTCGTCCGCTCAAGGGTACCAGTCTAAAACCCTATAGAAACCTTACTCTGTTTAACTATGCATACATCATGGTCAAACCTAGCTGAGTCAGTTATATTGTCCGCATAATGACTCTTTAAGATAGCCTTGTCCAAATTCCACTGAGTTTCCCTAAACCCAAACAGACGCTACCACGTTCTGTGCATTCATTTGGAGAACTAAATATTTTTTGCCAATTGTTGAAATTAAATAGTCGAGTCCGGTGGGGGTAAGGGCCTAACCTTATTTGTCTTGCAGAAATATGAGGCACGAAGTCCCTAGATTCTGTATGGTCACCAATATCCACCTAAAATTGCTAAGCTGGTGGGATGATCTTCACTCCAATGATAACACCCTTGTCCGTAAATATTGGGAAACCTACCTTCTCTCCTGGAAATCCAACCCAACAACAAGATCATAGAAGCTGCTTGTTATAATCCATATCCACACGCGTTAGTTCATGCCATATATTAGTTAACATAAATCCAAGAAGGAATTACCTTTGAGATGATAAGAAGTTAATCCTATTGGTCTTAAGTGATACAAGGGTGTATAAGGGTGATTAACAAGTATTAGAAGTTAAACGAATCAAGGATGTTGTAACTCGTATTTTCAGGTAAACCTAGAGGTTCTTAATACACTCAAGAGGTCATGTATTAAGGTATTTGAATCATATAATATCCGTATCATAAGTCTTGAAGTCAAACGAGTTATGAAACAAAAGTCGACAAACGTTGTCGCAACTTAGGTTCATAATTTTACTTAAACATTAGGTTAAATGTTTCTAAGCTTTTCTCCTAATTTACAAGGAATTACGGGGTGATCTACCCACCAAATTAAATATCTATGAGTCTAGTTTCCAACGCATTAAACCGTTTGTCAATACTATCTTGGAGTATAGAGATATTCATATTTTCGCAAGCCTGCGCAGATTGGTAGATGACAAGTAGGTGCATCACCTACTTGCCAAAATGATAGGACAAAATTAAAAGACCTAAGTCAGCCAAGAGAGGACTTTTAAGGGGTTATGAACTTAGTTATTTCATCCATATTTCAGACCCTCAAAACCAAAGTTAACCCCTGCAACTCCTCCCCAAAAATCCCACACAAACCCTAATCGATTTTCCCTCTCTTTCAAGTTCTATTTGAAGGTAAAACCTAGAGTTTGAAGAACCAAGGGAAGGGCTGAGTTATCCAACAAGTAAGGTAAGTTACTGCCATCTTTCATACATTTTTCTCTGCTATGAATTCATGGTAATTCGTTCTATACATGTAAGAACTCACGGGACAGTGATCAGAAGCCGTGAGTTCGAGTTATTCACTTGTAGCGGACTGTTTTGTGTTGCTGTTGGGCTGCGTATTTTACTATTATTTTGTGGAGTTTTGGAGGTGGAAGGGTGTGGATAAACACTATATATATGTAGGGTTGTGGGCTGATAGTTATTCGTAACATTTCCGGGCCGTTTGACACGACTACGGTGGTCGTCGTATGTATGATGTAATTAGGTTGTGCGTGGACTATTTTGGGAGGCTCAATATGTTTATTATTGATGTTGTTTGGGCTGTTTGGTGATTGTTTTGAATGGTGTGAAGTCATATATATAGGGGAGGTGCTGTCCGTTTCATCGTAAAATAGGTTGTGGTCGATACATAATAGTTATGACGCTTAAATGATAACGATAGTATCGTTTCTCTTATTGTAGACTAAGGAGTTTTGACAATTGCATAGCTTGAGATTGGGGCAGTATATACAAGGTATGTGAGGCTATCCCTTTCCTTCTTTTGCACGACTCCGATTGTACATAATGTAATGAACGAGCTTCCAAAGATACTCTACTCTTAGAAGCTAGCAGTACTTACATTGTTTTCCCTCTTATGGAACGATTGATGTTAATGTTGCTTCTCTTATTCTTATGTTATCAATGTTGTTGGTACTTCCTGATTCTTATAAGGTTCATAGTGAAGAGTTAGTCCTAATAATGTGTACAGAGGATACCGACCTTACGTCACTCCAAAAGGTTTAGAATGTGGTTCCATGAGTCGAGCACGCATTATATATATGTATCTATTTTACTCTACCGAGCCGCGCTATAGTCTGCCGGGTATGGCACCTATTGTGTAACCACTGATCAGTTGGGTTTTACCGAGCTCTACATGATCGGGTACGATTTTACCGAGCCTTATGATGGCCGGGTACGATTCTACCTAGCCTTATAATGGTCGGGTATGTTTTTACCGAGCCTATTATTGTCGGGTACGATATGATGATGATGATGCCCACAGAGGCGTATGTTTTAAAAGTTCATGTATACATACATATGTATCATGCATTGCATGTTAGTATCCCTCAGAGGTACTCAGATGTTCCAGGTTGTATATTCTCTATCCCAGCTTATATTACTGTTCGTATTTATGGTTCCCTGCCTTACATACTCAATACTTTATTCGTACTGACGTCCTTTTGTTTGTGGACGCTGCATGTCGTGTTGCAGGTCCTGATAGACAGGCAGGTGCAGCTCCCCCACCACAGTAGGTTGTCCAGTTCAACGGTGATTGGCGAGATCCCTTCTCCGGATTTGTCGCGGTCTTGGTATGCATTTTTTGTTATAGGCATTATGGGTATGTCGGGGCCATGTTCCGGCTATGTTGCAGCACTTATGTTCCTTTAGAGGCTCATAGACAGGTGTCGACTCATGTATAGTTTGGTATGCCTTGTCGGCTGGTTTTTGTTGTATAGTCTTTCATGGTAGCGTGGTAGCTCGTACCATATATATATATATATAGTTTCTTGATTGTCTATATATATATATATAGTTTCTTGATTGTCTGGTCATCCCATGTTATGTATGTTCATGCCATCATATTTTATGGTTGGTTGTCCATGATCCATGTCTACCATTTATATTGATCTCGTCAGCCCTAAAAGATAATAAAGAAGGTTAGATGAAATGTACGTTGGTGCTCGGCAAGTATGGTCGGGTGCTAGTCATAGCCCTCCAATTTGGGTCGTGACAAATTTGGTATCAGAGCAAGTCTATCCTAGGGATTGTCTATGAGTCGTGTCTAGTAGAGTCTTGATTATGGATGTGTAGCGTGCCATATTTATAATCAGGAGGCTACATGACATCTAGGGTTGTTACCTTCTTCCTGAATCTAGATCGTGCGTAGAGTTGAGTCGTAAGTGTTCGTCTCTAATATTCACCTTGTTTTCTTTCAGCGATGCCTTCGACTAGGAAGCAAACAATTAGTAGACGGCTTGATACAGCTGCAGGAGAGGGTACCAGTCAGGTGCCCCAAGCCAGAGCAGGCCAAAGTGAGGCTCAAAGTGAGATGTCGTCTCATACCTCATCTACTCCGTCTCCTCCAGAGGATATTAGGAGGCACCCAGCACCTCCAGATCCTTCGTCTGGCACTTCAGACCAGGATATGCGGAGTGCTTTGCAGTTATTGACTAGCTTGGTAGCTGCTCAGGCTCAGAGGCAGAATACAGGTGCTGTTGATAAACCAGTTAGTATGAGAGTTCGTGATTTTATTAATTTAGACCCTCTAGTGTTTACCGGATCAGACCCCAAGGAGGACCCGCAGACTTTTATTGACCAGGTTCATCATACACTACGGGTTATGCATGTTAGTGATACAGAGGTAGTAGAGTTGGCTTCTTATCAGCTACGGGATTTAGCGGTTCTCTGGTATGATAGTTGGGAGAGATCCAGGGGTCCGAACGCTTCTCCAGCTGTATGGAAAGAATTTTCTGAGGCCTTTCTTCGTCACTACTTGCCAGTTGAGATACGACGAGCTAGAGCTGATAAGTTCTTGAACCTTAGACAAGGTAATATGAGTGTGCAAGAGTACAATATGCGGTTTGATTCTTTAGCAAGGTATGCTCCCCATATGGTGGCCGAGATGAGTGATAGGGTGCATTTGTTCGTGAACGGATTGGGACCACATCTGATAAATGAGTGCACGATAGCCTCCTTAGTGGAGGGCATGGATATTTCCCGTATTCAGGCTTATGCCCAAACCCTAGGGGATCGTAAGCGCCAGCAGAGGGAAGATAGAGAGCAGGGTAGGGGCCAGCATAAGAGGGCAAGATTTTCAAGGTATTCTAATGACTTCAGAGGAAGCGTCAGGCCCCAGTCTTTGAGGAGTTTGGCGCCACCTATAGCTAGTGCTCCTCCACAGTTTTAGAGGCCTCGATATGATCGATTTACCTATTCTGGTCTAGGTCAGAGTTCGCAGGCATCAGGCTTGCAACATCACAGGGATACTAGTCAGACGAGACCCACAACACCACGTTGTGATCAGTGCGGCAAGGCCCACTTTGGACTATGCCGTCGAGGTTCTGATGCATGTTATTCTTGCGGACAGCCTGACCATATGATGCGGGATTGTCCAAATATGGGAGGTGATGGTATGGCTCAGCCGACTGGATCTGTGTCTGCTTCTTCCTCATTAGTTCGACCTCCAACACGGGGTTTTCAGCAGTCGACAGATCGTGGTAGAGGTAGAGGTGCAGTGCTGAGTTCGAGTGGTGGTCAAAATCGAACCTATGCTCTAGTAGGTCGACATGATCTTGAGTCGTCTCCAGATGTTGTTACATGTATATTATCTGTGTTTTCTTATGATGTATATGCGCTGATTGATCCGGGATCTACATTATAATATGTTACACCCTTTGTGGCTAATAAGTTTGGCATTGAACCTGAATTGATAAGTAAACCCCTTACGATATCTACTCCGATAGGAGATTCTGTGATTGCTAGAAGGGTATATAGAGGTTGCACTGTGATGATTTGTAGTCGTCAAACCTCGACAAATTTATTTGAGTTAGAAATGGTTAATTTTGATGTGATAATGGGAATGGACTGGTTGGCCTCATGCTATGCAAATGTTGACTATCGTACGAAGATGGTTAGGTTTTAATTTCTTAGTGAACCCATCATTGAATGGAAAGGGAACATTGCTACACCGAAATGTAGGTTTATTTCCTATATTAAGGCAAGGAAAATGATCTCAAAAGGTTACATTTATCATTTCGTTCGCATTAGGGATGCGGAGGCGAAACCGCCTACTTTACAATCAATCCCCATGGTCAATGAATTCCCAGATATTTTCCCAGATGAACTCCCAGGCCTTCCTCCTGAAAGGGAGATTGAGTTTAGCATTGATATGTTGCCTGACACTCAACCGATCTCTATCCCTCCATACAGAATGGCCCCGGCAGAGTTGCGAGAGTTGAAGATGCAGTTGAAGGACTTGCTAGATAAGGGCTTCATTAGATCTAGCACTTCACCTTGGGGTGCACCAGTCCTATTCGTGAAGAAGAAATATGGGTCGTTACGGATGTGTATCGACTATCGACAGTTAAATAAGTTTACTATAAAGAACAAGTATCCACTTCCAAGAATTGATGACCTGTTTGACCAACTCCAGGGTGCCAAGTATTTCTCCAAGATTGATTTACGTTCGGGGTATCATCAAGTGAGGGTTAAGGAGAAGGATATTCCAAAGACGGTCTTCCGGACAAGATACGGGCACTTTGAGTTCTTGGTAATGTCGTTCGGGCTAACAAATGCCCCGACAGCTTTTATGGATCTCATGAATACTATATTTAGGCCCTATCTTGATGTGTTCGTGATTGTATTCATTGATGACATTCTAGTATATTCTCGTTCGGAGGCGGAACATGCGGGCCACTTGCGGATAGTATTACAGACGCTTCAGGATCGTAAGTTATATGCTAAGCTCTCCAAATGTGAATTTTGGCTGAACTCAGTAGCGTTCCTTGGCCATGTGATATCTGACGAGGGTATTAGTGTCGACACTCAGAAGATCGATGCAGTAAAGAATTGGCCGAGACCTACAACACCATCAGAAGTCCGCAGCTTCCTAGGGCTAGCAGGATATTATAGGCGGTTTGTGGAAGGGTTTTCCTCTATATCATCACCATTGACTAAGTTAACACAGAAAGCTACCAAGTTCCAGTGGTCTGACACTTGTGAACGTAGTTTTCAGGAGCTGAAGAATCGATTGACATCCGCACCAGTGCTCACTCTTCCTGAAGGAACAGAAGGTTATGTGGTATATTGTGATGCCTCAGGTATAGGTTTGGGGTGCGTATTGATGCAGCGTGGGAAGGTGATTGCTTATGCATCAAGACAATTGAAGAAGCATGAAAAGAATTATCCAACCCATGATTTGGAATTGGCTGCAGTAATATATGCTTTGAAGATATGGCGGCACTACTTATACGGCGTCCATGTTGACATCTACACAGATCACAAGAGTTTACAATACATCTTCAAGCAGAAAGAGTTGAATTTGAGGCAGCGTAGGTGGCTTGAATTATTGAAAGACTACGACGTCGAGATATTGTATCATCCCGGTAAAGCCAATGTTGTGGCAGACGCTCTCAGCCGTAAATCAATGGGAAGCTTAGTACATATTGAGGCAGGTAGATGGGGGTTGACTAAAGAGCTTCATCAGCTAGCCAATATGAGAATCAGATTGTTAGACTCTGATGACGGAGGTGTTACTGTACAGAATACATCAGAATCATCTTTGGTAGCCGAGGTAAAAGCACGGCAATATGAAGATCCTATCTTAGTACGATTAAGAGAGAGCATTCAGCAGTGTAAAAGTATGGCTTTTGAGATCGGAAGAGATGGGGCACTGAGATACCAGGGCCGATTATGTGTGCCTAATGTGGCAGGGTTGCGAGAGAAGATTATGAATGAGATTCATCAATCCCGATATTCCATCCATCCCGGCTCGACAAAGATGTATCATGATGTCAAGGAGCAGTATTGGTGGGATAACATGAAGAAGTCTATTGCAGAATTTGTAGCCCAGTGTCCCAATTGTCAACAAGTAAAGATAGAACATCAGAAACCCGGTGGATTGCTTCAGAATATAGAGATTCCGACCTGGAAATGGGAGGTGATTAATATGGACTTCATTATTGGATTACCTCGCTCTTATCATAAGTTTGACTCCATCTGGGTGATAATTGATCGACTTACAAAATGTGCCCATTTTCTGCCAGTTAAGACAACTTACACGGCTGAAGATTATGCGAAGTTGTATATCAAGGAGATTGTTAGGCTTCATGGTGTGCCGGTATCTATTATATCAGACCGAAGAGCTCAATTTACAGCTAACTTTTGGAGGTCTTTTCAGAAGGGTTTAGGCACACAAGTGAATATCATCACTGCATTTCATCCACAGACTGATGGATAGGCTGAACGTACCATTCAGACACTGGAAGATATGCTACGAGCATGTGTTCTAGATTTTAAGGGAAATTGGGATGACCATCTTCCACTCATAGAATTCGCCTACAATAATAGCTACCATTCCAGTATTAAAATGGCCCCATACGAGGCACTATACGGGAGAAGATGTAGATCACCAGTTGGATGGTTCGAAGTCGGTGAAACAGAATTATATGGGCCAGATTTGATTCACCAAGCTATTGAGAAGGTGAAAGTGATACAGGAGTGATTGAGGAAGGCACAAAGCAGGCAAAAATCTTATTCCGATGTCCGACATCATGATCTGGAGTTTGAGGTTGGTGATTGGGTTTTCCTGAGGATCTCACCAATGAAGGGTATTATGCATTTTGGGAAGAAAGGTAAGCTAAGTCCAAGGTATATTGGGCCGTATAAAATTCTTCGACGGATTGGACAGGTTGCTTATGAGTTAGAATTGCCATCCGAATTGGAATTTGTCCACCCTGTATTCCATGTATCTATGTTGAGGAAATATATTGGAGACCCTTCTCGAGTCGTCCCTATCAAAGATCTACAAGTTACAGAGGACCTATCATATGAAGAAGTGTTAGTGGCTATATTAGATCGACAAGTCCGCAAGCTGAGAACAAAAGATGTAGCTTCCATCAAAGTATTGTGGAGGAACAAGGATATGGAAGAAATAACATGGGAAGCAGAAGATGAGATGAAGTCTAAATACCCGTACCTATTCCAAAATGAAGATAACAAGGATGCTAGTGGAACACATGATACATTGGAAGGTGAAATGGCTCTATAAGGTAAGCAATAACTTGAGAATACTCTTCCTTAATACAAACTAGCGATATGCAGATAATGTACATGTCCATAATGCTTTGCATACTCTTGTAAGGCCATACGTTGAATTAACCGCTTGCAAGTTTGTCCTCTATTTATGGGAGAAACTTGGCCAGAATCCACGATGATTTAAACTCCCCATGAACTCTTACATTCGAGGACGAATGTTTCTAAGGGGGGAAGGGTGTTAAAACCCATATCCACAAGCGTTAATTCATGCCATATATTAGTTAACATAAATCCAAGAAGGAATTACCTTTGAGATGATAAGAAGTTAATCCTATTGGTCTTAAGTGATACAAGGGTGTATAAGGGTGATTAACAAGTATTAGAAGTTAAACGAATCAAGGATGTTGTAACTCGTATTTTCAGGTAAACCTAGAGGTTCTTAATACACTCAAGAGGTCATGTATTAAGGTATTTGAATCATATAATATCCGTATCATAAGTCTTGAAGTCAAACGAGTTATGAAACAAAAGTCGACAAACGTTGTCGCAACTTAGGTTCATAATTTTACTTAAACATTAGGTTAAATGTTTCTAAGCTTTTCTCCTAATTTACAAGGAATTACGGGGTGATCTACCCACAAAATTAAATATCTATGAGTCTAGTTTCCAACGCATTAAACCGTTTGTCAATACTATCTTGGAGTATAGAGATATTTATATTTTCGCAAGCCTGCGCAGATTGGTAGATGACAAGTAGGTGCATCACCTACTTGCCAAAATGATAGGACAAAATTAAAAGACCTAAGTCAGCCAAGAGAGGACTTTTAAGGGGTTATGAACTTAGTTATTTCATCCATATTTCAGACCCTCAAAACCAAAGTTAACCCCTGCAACTCCTCCCCAAAAATCCCACACAAACCCTAATCGATTTTCCCTCTCTTTCAAGTTCTATTTGAAGGTAAAACCTAGAGTTTGAAGAACCAAGGGAAGGTCTGAGTTATCCAACAAGTAAGGTAAGTTACTGCCATCTTTCATACATTTTTCTCTGCTATGAATTCATGGTAATTCGTTCTATACATGTAAGAACTCACGGGACAGTGATCAGAAGCCGTGAGTTCGAGTTATTCACTTGTAGCGGACTATTTTGTGTTGCTGTTGGGCTGCATGTTTTACTATTATTTTGTGGAGTTTTGGAGGTGGAAGGGTGTGGATAAACACTATATATATGTAGGGTTATGGGCTGATAGTTATTCGTAACATTTCCGGGTCGTTTGACACGACTACGGTGGCCGTCGTATGTATGATGTAATTAGGTTGTGCGTGGACTGTTTTAGGAGGTTCAATATGTTTATTATTGATGTTGTTTGGGTTGTTTGGTGATTGTTTTGAATGGTTTGAAGTCATATATATAGGGGAGGTGTAGTCCGTTTCAACGTAAAATAGGTTGTGATCGATACGTAATAGTTATGACGCTTAAATGATAACGATAGTATCGTTTCTCTTATTGAAGACTAAGGAGTTGGACAATTGCATAGCTTGCGATTGGGGCAGTATATACAAGGTATGTGAGGATATCCTTTTCCTTCTTTTGCACGACTCCGATTGTACATAATGTAATGAACGAGCTTCCAAAGATATTCTACTCTTAGAAACTAGCAGTACTTACATTGTTTTCCCTTTTATGGAATGATTGATGTTAATGTTGCTTCTCTTATTCTTATGTTAGCATAGTAATCTGTTTTGATTTACTAAAAAAATTTATTTTTCCGCATATTTTCAATCTCCGCAATAAGATCTCCATTGTTCAAAACAATTATGCAATTTATAAAAGCATTTTGACCTTTCTTATAAATCAACGCTCATTATTATTTTTCTCTCATTACTTTACTTATACAACATTACTATTACTTATCTGATGAACCGATGACTGTAACATGCAATGAGATAACGCAACAAATGGACATAGATTCAGAGGAAGATGACATACCGGAAGATGACATGCAACGAGACTTGCCTCTTTGCTTGCTATGTTTGGTTACTCATATCTCACTCTATTTATATGCTAAAACACGACTCATGACTCTCTCTTTGATTGACTCTGAGCTCCCTGTTTCTTTGCTTGATTTGAAAACTTCCCTTTAGACTTTTGATTCACCTATTTTAACTTGGTTTATTTGCATATTCATGGGAACCCATGTTACTCTCCTTAAATCAGTAATTTTGAATCCTTGATTCCCTGATTTACTATGGTTGATTTTCGATTATCTCCATATTCTGCAACTTTATTTTGTTTTCTTACCTTATTTGGGTTAACCGAGTATTTTAATGATTCTTCATTAGTTGTTCCCTTAATTGAACCCCTATGTACTTGCCCCTAATTGTCTATTCTGCACATGATGCTCTACTTGATTTCTTTCCTTAAATATTTTCTGCCTATTACTGTTGGTTGATTGCCCCTTAATTAAAAGAGTACTTGCATTGATTTGATTCTGATTAGTACTTGGTTTCATAATTACTATACAATTTTAATTCTTGCCTTATTTTACATGGTTTCGAACTACAATATATACATACTCTCTCATTAGCACAAGCAGACGAACACTTTTAGTTCTGAACTCACACTTGCACTCAAAACACTCTCTCTTGCTTTACTACTTGTATTGTTGCCTGTTTAGCTGGCTGAAAGCCAAAACTATATTTCGAAGTCCAGCTACCTTTCTTTACTGCACTTTGCTTCTTTAACTGGTATGTTCTAATTAAGTTTTCAGCGTCAATAACAACATGGTTACTTAATGTTCTTGCATTCTTGTCTGCCTACTGCTTGTATCTAATCCAGTACCCTTTATTTAGCATGTTGTAATTTCTTTTCTCCTGTTCTGAATCAATGTATTATGAATCCTAAATCCCTACCCCAATATGATTGATACTTATGGTTTGTTTGGGACATGACAACATCGAACATTGTTGTCCATGACTCAAACTTGGCCCTTCTATGGCCATAACCTTCATGTTTCCTCTGTTTGTTGTATGTTTTGGTTGGCTCATAGGCATGCCAACATCTTCTATTGTTGTGCATGCCCAAATCTGGCCTTTGCTCAATTACATAGACTCCTTGCAATGGATTCCCATTCCCCTGCCCCCTTGGTGTGAAATTATCAACTGTTTGAAGTGTTAATGGTTGTCTCCCATCACCATTTCCCTCTCCTTTATTCCCTCAGTTCTTAGAACTTAGTTTCTGCACTTTTCACTCTCTTTTTAGACTTAAGTTCTACCCCCTTCATGTGAGCCTTGCCTTGGGACCCATGAGCTCCCTCTGAACTTGGACACATAAGGGTTGGCATTTCCACACTGCACTTGTCCCTATTCTGGTTATGAACTTAGGTAAGAGCACTGCCTGGGGTCCTACTGAGGCCCTTAGGGAACTCTGACACACTCAAGGCTGAGAAAGGCTTTGGATCAATAGTATTTTTGAGTTGGTTTATCTCATAACTCAGAGAGGAAGTCAAGAATCAGGCCTCCTCTGGTTGTAACTTTTCTTTGTACTTTTTCTGATGTAATTTATTATTTCTGGTTTGAAATAATTTGTAATGAACATTTGGGGCTGGCTAGTGAAAAATGTTGGGAAATTATGCATGCTCAAGGGTAGAAAGCATGCATATAAGACTGATCTAATTCTGCATATTCATGTTACATTTAGAAACCATGCCTATAGGACTGCATTCTCTACTTGTTCAATTCACATTTAGAAAACATGCCTATAGGATTGCTCTAATTCTGCAATTCACGTTAAATTTAGAAACCATGCCTATAGGACTGCATTCTCTACTTGTTCAATTCACATTTAGAAAACATGCCTATAGGATTGCTCTAATTCTGCATATTCACGTTAAATTTAGAAACCATGCCTATAGGACTGCATTCTCTACTTGTTCAATTCACATTTAGAAAACATGCATATAGGATTACTCTAATTCTGCATATTCACGTTACATTTAGAAACCATGCCTATAGGACCGCATTCTCTACTTGTTCAATTCACATTTAGAAAACATACCTATAGGATTGCTCTAATTCTGCATATTCACCTTACATTCACAAACCATGCCTATAGGACTTACTTGTTCAATTCACATCCAGATAACATGCCTATATGGATTACCTAAAATTCTGCACATTTGTCACCATTTAGATATCATGTTCTAGGGCCCAAGTGGTTGTAATCCAGTAACGTGTTAAAATCAGTAACGTATAGAAATCATGCCTATAGGATTTCGTAAATAAATATAGTTCGCTTCAATGCTAGATATCATGTTCATAGGGATTAAAATCAGTAACAGTAGATACTATCACCTGCAAAATCCGTAACCAGTCTAATCTAAAACTCGCTTATTCTGAATCCTCGCCCACTTCCCTCTTTTTAACGAGATCTAGTAAGCATGCTTATAGGATTTCAAGCAGTTCATTTGAGTTGTCACTGTTTCACCACCTTCTGAATTAAATAGATATTATGCCTATAGGACCCCGTCTAAACACTTAGGCAAGCCTTAGAATAATAATCTGTAAAACTGAATCCGCTTTTGTTGATGGCTACAACCAGCAGGCAGGCTTGATTTAGACTTCGTATCTGAGTTATGCAATAAATTAATCTGCCTTACTAATCAAGCTCCCCTCGTCTTTAGCATTCTTTAATTAGACCTAAAAAGTATATGCAAGTCATGCTTGTTATGTGCTTTTGTTTGAGGAGGTATACTTGAGCCTTGTGTGTTTATGTGTTTCCCCTTTAACATGCAGTCTTTATATGTTTTGTATATCGCCTTAGAATTTTTACCTTTGAAACTTCAAATAAGCCTAATACCCCTCCCTTTTAGGATTAGTAGTCCTAAGTGCCTCTGGGACTGATAGGAGTGGGACGGGTAATAGCATGCAATAAGTAATCGAGACCAATCCGCACTTTAATACCCTAACGGGGTGGGAAGGGTAGATATGGATATGATAACCACGCGATAATGTCACGTGTAGCCCCTCATTGAAGAGTGATTACCGGACATTGTGTGGGGTGATCCATATTAAACATAAACCTAGGACCTCTTTCCTTTTATTTGCAAATTCTTTCTCTTAAAACTCTGCTTTCAAATGTTCTTTCTTTTTATGTGTTTAAATCCCCTAATATTTGAGCCCATTCATGTCTATCTGCCAACTTCACAATAACTGTCTGGCCGGGAACAACACTAGTGGATCTTGAGGGGTGCCTAATACCTTCCCCTTGGAATAATTTCAAGCCCTTACCCAATCTTTGGTAATTCAAACAAACTTAGAGTTGAATCTCTATTGGTGTCCTAATGCACCTTAATAGTTAGGTGGTGACTCTTCAAATGCAAGCCCAGTTCCCAAAAGGAACGAGTTGTCCCATACCAAATGTCATAAACCCGATTTCGCGAGAAAAAGGGGCCGCGACAGGTAGTAGACGCGTTAGCGTAGGGTAAAATTTGGGTTTTGAGAATTTGCGCTTCGCGATCGCGAAGGAGGTCCCGAGATCGCGATGAAGGATCTCAAGCCTGAGCAGAAGGTTTAAATAGTCATCTTGTCCACGATTTTGGGGTTTATTTCCTACATTGTTGAACGTTTTTAGAGATTTTTGAAGAGGATTGAACAGGGATTCAAGGGGATTCACTTGGAGATAAGATTCATGGACTTAAAACTCGATTCTAATGAGAAATCTACCTAATTAATCATGGACTTTAAGCCTAAAATTGAAGAACTAGAGCTTGAAATTGGAGACTTAGAAATTGGGATTTGAGGGAACGTTTGTGGTTGGATTTTGATGCTTTTGGTATGAATGAACTCGGGAAGTGATAAGGAGTCCATTGATGTAATTTTTATCGAAATCCGAGACGTGGGCCCCGGGGTCGGGTTTTGGTAATTTCGGGATTTGTGTTGTAAATTGATTATTTTCGCTTGGGCTTCGTTCCCTTAGCATATTTTGAAGCCGTGATTCTGATTTTGGATAGATTCGACGCGAGTGGAGGCCGATTCGAGGGGCAAAGGTGTCGCGGGCTAGAGTTTGGACCGGATTGAGGTGAGTAATGATTGTAAATGATGTCCTGAGGATATGAAACCCCGGATTGCATATCGTTATGCTATATTGAGGTGATACGCACGCTTGATAACGAGCGTGGGGTCGTGCACTGTTGGGGATTCTGACTTAGTCTGTCCCGAATGATTATTTTACCGCGTATTTGAGTGAAATCTATTTGCTTTCATCATGTTTGGGTTGAATGCCATATTTGGGCCTCGTGCCAACTCTTAGTGGATTTTTACTGATATTTCCTCACTATTTTAACTTTATATTTGTACTCAGTCATGCAATATTCTACCTTTTTCATAGCTCAGCCATGTCTACTATGTTTTAACACTTAAAGAATCTTTTAAATGATATTTTGGGCTGAGAATCATGTTTTACTATTGCCCTAGTGGCTTGTGAGGATTTTGACTGAGTAAGGCTGAGGGCCTATATTGTGAGGAAACACCTAATTATTGTTATGAGGACGAGGGCCTGAGATATGTACGCCACGAGGTGGCTTGTTGATTTGAGGCTGAGAGCCTAGTGATGATGCCACGAGATGGCTTGATATTGTGCTTAGGCCGTAAGGGGGCCCTCCAGGAGTCTCGACACCCCTAGTGAGCGCGGGTACCCATTATGATGTAAGATATAGCCCGAGGGGTTAGTATTGTTCTGCGATATTGCCCGAGGGGCGGATTTGGTGACATTGTGCCCGAGGGGCGAACCTTTATGTGTTTATCTTCCTTATTGCCTGTCATTTACCTGCTTAATTATTAAAAGGGCCTGTTATGAAGTTTAATATGAACTAAGTGATTTTTTTACAAATCTTTACTGATTCACTCTGGTTTTACTGCTTCATTATAACCTGTAGTGTGCCTTACGTGTTTTCATATCTCTCAGTCGTTTATTTATGATTATTACTCACTGAATTGGATAACTCACTTTACTCCCTGCACCTCGTGTGCAGATTCAGACGTTGCTGATCTTGGTAGCGCGAGTTAAGAGCTCCCGGTAGACTTCGGAGTCCACGAGGTAGTTGCTTGGCATCCACAGCCCCGTGTTTCTCCCCCTTTATCTCATTCTATCTCTTTATCAGTTATTCTGTAATAGTTTAGTAGGCATTTCAGACTTGTAGCGTATTGATAGATGCTCATGACTAGTGACACCACATATCGGGATATGTTGGGTTTATTTTCCGCAACTATATTTTTAACTGCTCACTTTTGGATTATTTATCATGTTTTAGACTTGATTCTTATTGTTTAATTGCTTAAAATTGAAATGGAAAAGTGTCGGCTGGCCTTGTCTTCACGAGAGGCGCCATCACGACCGGGTCCGAGTTTATGGTCGTGACACCTTTGTTGTTTCTAAATCTTCACAGAAAAGTGAAACCACTTCAAACACAAAATGGTTGCTCTCATCTTGCAGTTACTGAAGCTAGAGAAATTGATTATCCAAGAATATCCTTTTATTGGAAAGAATTTTTTTTATCAAACAAACAAAATAACGCGCGCATTAAATTTAAGTTTACTCAAAACTTTAACTTTACTAGAAAATATTAAAAAAAATCTAGGATTTCATCGAGAAACTAGTCTCCCTGCACATTTACAAGAGGAAAAAACTAAAGGAGAATAAGAGGAAAAGAAAAAGGCACGAGTTTAGAAATTTCTAACCTCAAGGACATAACAACATGCACGTGCTGAATCGAGAGAAAAATATTTTGGTTTACTGATTGTTTTTCTAATAGAATGAGAAGAGAATAGCCTAGGAGCGAACAACATCAACATCTCCTATCTTCATTCCCACACTCTAAAGAGTTTGATATAGATCAATCTATGCAAAAGAAAAACATTTAAATATGAAGTGACAAAAGGTAAATCTGTCATTTCTGTAATCCATATAGTACTAATACATGTACTTATTAGTCATTCTATCTTCTGTCCCCCATAAAACAATATACAAATTGACTCATAACTTATGGAGTATATATTTTATTTATGTAGAATTAGAAAATGTCGACCAAACTTTGTACATTGTGATTTACTTGTTATGTTGATTTTTATACAAAGTAACTAAACGCTACCAAACATGATACTCCCTCTGTTTCAATTTATGTGAACCTATTTTCTTTTTAGTCCGTGCCAAAAAGAATGACTATTTTCCTTATTTAGAAATAATTTACCCTTATGCAATGATTTATAGCCACAAAAAGTATTTGTGTCTTATTTTACACCACAAGTTCAAAAATCTTCTCTTTTTTCTTAAACTTCGTGACCAATCAAATGGGTTCACATAAATTGAAACAGAGGGAGTATGAGTTATGCTACTCTTAATGCATAAATAACGTTTTTTGTGCTAATAATACATAGATAACTTACCCCTAACTAGTAACCAGTTACCAAACGACCCCTAAATCGTCATATTCTTTTAAAATTTACATCTTATGGTCTAGAAAACTGCAAAAGGGTTAAGGAAAATATTGAGGGTGTTTGGATGGGTTTTTAAGCTGGTCAAACCAGCTTTTAAGCTATTTTTGCCTTTGTAAAGTGCTTTAAAGCCATGTTTTTTAGCCAAAATCTATATATGTATATATTAAAGGAATAAAGTTACCATATATAATTGGAATTATGGTTAAGCCAAGTGGCAAACTAATAAATGGAAATAGTATATGGTAACAACAACAACAACGGCCCAGTATAATCCCACAATAGTATAGGTAACTTTATTCTATATTTTACTATATTGGCCACCAATAGCTCTCATGCCCATGGGCGAAGCCAGGGGCGGATCTAGAGTATAATATATGGGTTCCCGGGAACCCAGTAACTTTTGCGTAGACCTTGTATTTTTGTTAAAAAAATTATTAAATCTATAAATATCTATTTGTGAGCCCAGTTATTATTGTATATTAATTTGAGATTGCGACAGGAACCCATAAACTTAAAATCCTGGATCCGCCTCTGATTGTCGTAAACCAACAGTTGGTGCTATATTATATATATATATAACTAAATTTGAATTAAAGTATAATTTTGACTTTATAGATAAAGTTTTTAAATTTGAATTAAAATAAAAAAGAAATTTATCTTTTGTTATCATGTTATTATACTTAATTAGGTTAATGATCATATACAATCATGTTATGAACTTTTGTTATCTTTTCTAATTATTTAAATACTACTTCGCCTCCGGCAAAAAAGAAAAGAAAAAAAACTATTGCATATAACTATAAAATCCTTTCACATTTAAAATCATAAAATTATAGTACTTTAAAACACTATAGCTAGATAGAATAAAGCGAATTTCTTTTAAAATAAATCTAATATATAGGGCACATGTCTATGTTTATCAAGATAAACCAAAAGAGTTTCAAAATCGAATAAAAATTTACTTACATATATAATGAAGTAAACCTACATGCTGAAGAAAGAAATATCACAAAAATCCGTCAATATTCAAAAATAGTTATTTTTCTTACTTTTTGAAGAATGTTTATTTGAAGAGTCGATTTGTATAAATGGACATCAAACAAATAACAAAACTTTGGCTATACAATTACTATCATTAATTTGAATTTAGCATCTTCTAGAAATTGAAGGGTATAAGCGAGCCAGCACTACAAGAGTATAATATTATTTCGTTGAAGAATATTAGTTTTGAATCAGTAGATTATGTGAAAGGTTTTTTTCCCTCAAATTCAATAAGAGAGATATTGGTTTCTAATTGAATAGTTTCTATAGCAATTTTTAAGTGTAACAAAAAGTATATTTTTTTTAAAAAAAATGGTATGACATGATTTTTTTAAATAAAAAATATAAACAAATTATTTTGAAATGAGATTATTTTTTACATTACAATGTAATTTAAAAAATAAAAAGATAAAATATTTTTGAATTTTAGTAGATAGTTTTTTAAATTATTATGATAGAAGTCATATCATGGATAAAATCAAGAAACCGAAATCTTATGGAATATTTACATAAATATCCGGCCATATTAATTATTTACTTTTTATAGCTAATATACATAGATAATATGCCGACACACATGATTATACACATATTATATATAAATTATATATAAATTACACATCATTCAATATTTTAATTTAAGTGGTTGGGTGAGTACCTATTTAGGTTGATTAGATAAAGCCAAAACAAAAATATGAAAGAATTTCCACCAAGAACTAAAAATATAAATAAAGTTCTTATGTAAAATATTTCAATTAAAACTCATCCTTTTATAGTGATTAAATTATTTTTTTGTAACAAAAGAAAGAAAGAAATAAAAAATAAGATAAAACAAAAATAAATATAGAAAAATATATATGAAAAAACTAAAAATGAGAAATAAGAGATGACAACACATTTCTTCTTCTATTTCATCTTTATTGAGTATAAAAAATTTGGAAACTGGTCTCATCGATTTCAAATATTTATTTCAACTAAAATACATAGATTATAAGATAAGGACATTTTAGAAGTTTTTTAACTTACATTGTGTGTTATTTTTTAAAAATCACTATTACTAACAAACTGCTATGATATTCGAATTTGAATTTAAATGCAATTTGAGTAGCTTCTGATGATAGGCTGTAATTACGTATTTTAATTGCTTATTACACTCTAATTTACTGCACTTTAATTGAGTTTGAGCTTTAATCGCTAGTGTCTTGCACTAACTATGTGTTTTATGCCTTGTAGGAGTGATTCCGAGCTACATAGATGTTATGGAATGAATTCAAGTGATTTTGAGCTTTGAAGTCTGAGTAAAAATCCAAGGAATTAAGCCGGGATCGTGTCAGGGGTTAACTTTGATAGTTAAGAACAAACAAAGACTCGAGTAGGTATAGTGCGTACTGTCTAGTAAAATACATATAACATTTTTCTCAAAACTCCATTTGAGCCCCACAATATATAGTTGGAAAGCTAACGCAAAGGGCTATAACTTTCATGTTTTACGTTTTTTCAAATTCCAAACAGAATAGGGTGAAAAGTGCGCATCAATAGCGCGGCCGCGCTCAGGCCGCGCTCGTCAGGCAGAATACTGGGCAATATGCGCGGCCACTAGCGCGGTCACGAGCGCGGCCGCGCTAGTCAAACCTGGGAAAAGTGTCCTTTTTCACATTGGAGAAGGTATAATTGTTTGGGCCTAACCCTACTTGGTATATATACATGGAAAAACGGTATTTTGAGGGAGGAGACCAATTTTTGACACAGTTTCGACCTAATGAGGCAGAGACACAATAGGAGCAAGGCGGAGAATTCTTCTACGAGTTTTTCCTTCCTCTTCCTATTTTTTATTGTTGGTTATGACTTTTAGTATTGTAGTTTTTCATACTATTATGAGTAGCTAATTTGTTATCTAGAGTTTTGATAGAACCTTTTGTAGGATAAATTCTTATTATGTTTTTATATAATTGAGTCGTAGCTTTTCTCTATTTGTTCAACTATGTTTATGTGGTTGGTTGAAGAGCTCTCAATTAGTTGTGCCTATTTAATATGTATTACTCGGGAGAGAGTGCATATTTAGGTAGTTGTTGAACAACATCACTCCCGACGTATGTGAGAAATCAATAACCAAGGGTTTAAAAGTGGGATTAGGGATAATGAAACCTTAGTGAGCTGTAATTAAAGCCAGCTAACGTAACTCGGGAGAGTATGTTTAGTAAATTGTAGTAATTACTCAGTAGAGAATTACAACACGCATAGCGCTCATGATCGGTAGAGAATACTTAGGCGAAATTATAGAAGACATAGCGGGAAGGATTCCGACAATTGGAGAAATCATAACTCTAGACCTCCTTAATCTTGTCTCTAACCCTTAGTATCTGTAGTTGTTAATTTACTATTTTAATTTGTTTGTTAGTTAGTTAAACACAAGAATCTTAATATCTATAAATTAGGAATTTTTCAAGCTTGAATTCTTGGTGACAGTGAACAACTGTAGCTAAGCCTTAGTTCTCTGTGAGATTCGACTCCGGACTTGTAAACCGGATTATTTGTAACGACCGCTTAGTCCTTTTTATAAGGCATAATTGGGCGTGATTAGTTTCTATTGAAGTTAAGCCAAGTATAGTATCGAGAAAAAATTACTTGGCAATTTTTAAGACAATATATGCAATGTTATATAATAACAATCAACTAATTCAACATTTAATGATTTAATGAACCAAAAAAATTATATATATATATATATATATATATATATATAGGGTATTCAAAATTTAAAATCTGTGGATAGAGATATCGACAAACTCAAAATGGAGTCATATTAAAATAAAATTTACCGTCTAAAGAATCATTTAAATTTTTAGATAGCCGATTAAAATAAAATTTTAAATTAAGGATAATATCTTCACTTGCATATATATATATATATATATATATATATATATATATATATATATATATATATATATATATATATTAAGTTTTAGAAATTAAAATTTAAATATTGAAATATTTTTTTAAAAGATAACAACATACCAAATAAGAGCTCAAGTCATAGTAAAAGAATCGCGTTGTAACCAAAAAATCGTTCATATTGTGTCAACCTTTGTGCTTTGCCATAAATACGAATAGATATTTCGCTTATGGCTATTTTTAGGTTCCAATTACACCAATGAGAATGTTGCAAAAATAAAATTATCACTACGAGATTTGAGAAAATGTTAGTTATGAATTAAAGAATAATTTTGAATCTATAGATAAATTTTTAAAATTGGAATTAAAATTTAAAAAAATTATCTTTTGTTATCATGTTATCATACTTAATTCGGTTAATAATCATATGCAATCATGTTAGGAACTTTTGTTATCTTTTCTAATAATTATTTAAATACTACTTCGCCTCTGACAAAAAAAAAAAACTAATGCATATAACTATAAAATTCTTTCACATTTAAAACCTCAAAATAAAGTTATGTAAAATACTATACCTAGATTTGAATAAAGCGAATTTCTTTTAAAATAAATATAATATATAGTACACATCTATGTTTATCTAGATAACAAAAAAGAAATAAAAAACCGAATAAAAGTTTATTTACATATATAATGAAGTACACATACAGGCTAGAGAAAGAAACATCACAAAAATCTGTCAATATTCAAAAAAAAGTTATTTTTTTCTTTTTGAAGAATGTTTGTTTGAAGAGTCAATTTGTATAAATGGACATCAAACAAATAACAATACCTTAGTTGTACAATTGCTATCATTAATTTCAATTTAGCACCTTCTAGGAATTGAATGGTATAAGTTGAAACCTCTTTATTTAGTTGCAGTCAATCCAACATTGCAAGGGTATAATATTTTTTCGTTGTAGAATATTAGTTTTGAATCACTAGATTATGTGAAAGGTTTTTTTTCGCGAATTCAACAAGAGGGATATTTGTTTTTAATTGATAGTTTCAATAGCGAATTTCAAGTGTAACAAAAGTATATTTTAAAATATGTATATATAGGGTATTCAAAATTCAAAATCTGTGGCTAGAGATATCGATAAACTCAAAATGCAGTCATACTGAAATAAAGTTTCACTGGCTAAGAAATCATTTAAATTCTTAGATAGCCGATTAAAGTGAAAAAAAATTATGGATAATATCTTCACTTGCATCATCATAAAGATAATCATTATTGAAATATATATATACCAAATAAGAGTTCAAGCCGTAGTAAAAAAGTCACGTCGTAACCAAAGAATCGTTCATATTGTGTCAACCTTTGTGCTTTGCCATAAATACGAGCTATTATTTCGCTTTGTAGCTATTTTTAGGTTTCTATGACACCAATGAGAATGGTGCAAGAATAAAATTATCACTACGAGATTTGAGAAAATATTAGCCGTTTTTCGTATAGTGTTTCTTAATTAATATCTAACGATTATCTATAATTATCTAGACGGTTTAAATTTTAAGGTTATTTACATATAATTCAAATAATTCAGATATTTAATATGGTTAATATCAAAAATCAAAATGGAGTGATACTGTAAAAAAAAATCATCGGCTAAAGAATTTTTTAAAATTTTTAGACAGCCGGCTAAAATGAGTTTTGAATTAAGGATAATATTTTCACTTACATTATTATAAAAATAATTATTATTGAAAAATAAAGTTTTAGAAACTGAAATTTTAAAATAGAATATTTTTTGAAAGATATCAATACACCAAATAAGAGTTCAAGTACTAGTAAAAGAGTCAAGTCATATCCAAAGAGCCCTTCATAGTCTCAACCTTTAATAGTTTTGCCATAAATATGAGTTATTATTTTGCGTCCTAACTAATTTTAGGATCCAATGACACCAGCGAAAATTGTACCAAAAAAGAAAAGGATAATTATAACTAGGAGATTTGAGAAATGATTAATTTTTTTCACGTAGTGTTTCTTAATTAATATTCAATGACTATCTATATTTATCGAAAAGGTTTAAAATTTAAAATTATTTACATATAATCCAAATAACTCAAATATTTGACATGGTAGTAAGCAAGAAAAGCAAAAAAATAGGTTGTCCAACTTATTACTTTTTAGCTTAAAAGCTATCCATATTTGACTAAGTATTTTACAACTCTATCCCTTATAACTTTTCATAATTTCAAAAATAACCTACAAAACAAGCCTAATTCGGATACTCCGATTTCTTTTCCTTTCTTTCTTTCCTCCACCTCTCCTCCATTTATGCGTTCTTCCATATGTTAATTCGCCGATTCTGAGGTTTGTTAAGTTGGAAACAACTAAAAAAAAATCGTTGGATTTTGTTTTTTTAAATTTTTTTATTCCTAAATCTTTATAATTTATTAAATTTTCCTTTCTATTAACATTTGTTAAAGAACCATATGAATTTAAATTAATTACTTTTTATTAGTTTTTTTTTCTTTCCTTCCAAAGGACAAATGTCAGTTTTATTGCACAATATTCATCATTTAACATTTGAAAAACTAGGCTAACGAAGTATAAACTGTCAAATGACATAAAAAGTGTCTCGACTTCAGACACCGGGGCACATCCAGCCCAGCCGAATGCAGCTGCTCAGGACTATATAGTTCCTGCCATGCCAGAGGACGAGCAACGTAGGTGAGAGAGGTTTGGTAGACTTCAGCCTCCGACCTTCAGTGGTGCAGAGGGCGAGGATGCCCATGGTTTCTTGGATAAGTATCAGAGGATGCTTCGTACAACGGGTATTCTGGAGACCAGCGGGGTCGCTTTCACTACTTATCAGTTTTCTGGAGCTGCCTTCACTTGGTGGGAGACATTTGAGAGGAGTATGTCTGTTGGAGCAACACCCCTTACCTGGCAGCAGTTCTCCATTCTCTTTCTGGAGAAGTGTGTGCCGCAGTCTCGCAGAAATGAGCTGTGCATGCAGTTTGAGTGGTTGCGTCAGGGAGAGATGACTGTGACGCAGTATGAGATGAGGTTCTCCGAGTTAGTTTGTCATGCTATTTGGTTGGTTCTGACAGAGAGAGAGAGGATTAGGAGGTTTGTTGATGGCCTCACTTATCAGCTTCGTATTCTCATGACCTGGGATAGGGTGACTGGTGCTATTTTCGAGGAGGTTGTGGATATTGCCTGTGAGATTGAGTCTGTTCGTCGCCAGGAGCAAGAGGAGAGAGAGGCCAAGAGGCCTCGAGGATCTAGCAGTTATAGTGGCGCTCCTTCGAGAGGACAGTTTCAGCACGGTTGAGGCCGTCCATTCAGGCATGCCCAGCCAGCTCGCCCAGGTTATCGTGGGGTGTCATCGGTTCATGGTTCTCATTAGGGCCAATCATCACTTAGTGCCTTTCCAGCTCAGAGTTCGTCCCGTGCTCCATCACTTCAGGGCTCTTCTATGCCAGGTGCATCAGCTAGTCATTTCGATGCTAGGGGTTCCCTTCAGTCCCCTTCTCCAGCACCCGGGAGTTGCTATGAGTGTGGAGAGATGGGTCATATATAGAGGCAGTGTCCTCGTCATCTTGCAGGTTCATCTCAGCAGAGGGGTCAGTCATCGGCTTCAGCGCCAGTTACTTCACCACCACTCGCCCAACCAACTAGGGGTGGAGGTCAGTCAACTAGGGGTCGCCCTAGAGGGGGAGGTCGACCAAGTGGCGGTCAGGCCCGTTTCTATGTACTTCCATCTAGAACCGATGTTATTACTTCTGACGTTGTCATTACAGGTATTGTCTTAGTCTGCCATAGAGATGCCTCTGTATTATTTGATCCCGGTTCCACCTTTTCTTATGTGTCATCATACTTTACTCGTTATTTGGGTACACCCCGTGAGTCTCTTGTTTTACCTGTTCATGTATCTACTCCGGTGGGCGATACTATTATTGTAGACCATGTGTACCGGTCGTATGTGGTGACTATTAGGGGTCTGGAGACCCGAGTGGATCTTTTATTATTGTGTATGGTGGATTTCAATGTTATTTTGGGCATGGATTGGCTATCTTCGTGTCATGGTGTCGGGCATGCCGCCAGACAGAGATATTGATTTTGGTATTGACCTGGTGCCGGGCACTCAGCCTATTTCTATCCTACCATATCGGATGACACCAACGGAGTTGAAGGAGTTAAAGGAGCAGCTTCAGGAACTCCTTGATAAGGGGTTCATTCGGCCTAGTATGTCACCTTGGGGTGCGCCGGTTCTATTTGTAAAGAAGAAGGACGACACTATGAGGATGTGTATTGATTATAGGCAATTGAACAAGGTAACAGTTAAGAACAAGTATCTTTTGCCTTGCATTGTTGATTTATTCAACCAGCTTTAGGGAGCAAGAGTGTTCTCCAAGATTTATCTCCGCTCAGGTTATCACCAATTGAAGATCAGGACTCGAATATTCTTAAGACGACTTTCAGGACCCGATATGGTCATTATGAGTTCTTGGTGATGTCTTTTGGGCTGACTAATGCCCCAACATTGTTCATGCATTTGATGAACAATGTGTTTCGGCCTTATCTCGACTCGTTTGTCATAGTCTTCATTGATGATATTCTGGTGTATTCGCATAGCTAGGAGGAATACGAAAAGCATTTGAGAGTTATGTTGCAAAGATTGAGGGAGGAGAAGCTTTATGCAAAATTCTCCAAGTGTGAGTTTTGGTTCAGTTTAGTGGCTTTCTTGGGGCACGTGGTGTCCAGCGAGGGTATTCACACTTATCCAAAGAAGATAGAGGCGGTTCAGAGTTAGCCCAGACCGTCCTCAGCTACAGAGATTCGCAGCTTTCTTGGTTTGGTAGGCTATTATCGCCGGTTTGTTCAGGGATTCTTGTCTATCGCATCGCCCTTGACCAAGTTGACTCAGAAGGGTGTTTCATTTGTATGGTTGGAAGAGTGTGAGGAGAGCTTTCAGAAGCTCAAGACAGCTTTGACCACAGCTCCAGTGTTAGTTTTGCCATCAGATTCAGGTTCATATACCGTGTATTGTGATGCTTCGAGAGTTGGTATTGGTTGTGTGTTGATGAAGGAGGGTAGAGTTATTGCTTATGCTTCTCGTCAGTTGAAGCCCCATGAGAAGAACTACCCCGTTCATGATTTAGAGTTGGCTGCCATAGTTCACGCGTTGAAGATTTGGAGACATTACTTATATGATGTGTCTTGTGAGGTGTTTACTGATCATTGTAGCCTCCAACACTTGTTCAAGCAGAAGGATCTTAATTTGAGGCAGCGGAGATGGTTGGAGTTGCTAAAGGATTATGATATTAATATTTTGTATCATCCGGGAAAGACCAATGTGGTGGCCGATGCTTTGAGCCAAAAGGCGGTGAGTATGGGGATTTTGGCATATATTCCAGTTGGGTAGAGACCTATTGCATTTTATGTTCAGGCCTTGGCCCATTGGTTCGTGAGGTTAGATATTTCGGAGCCCAGTCAGGTATTGGCTTGTGTGGCTTCTCGGTCTTTCTTATATGATCGCATCAGAGAGCGTCAGTATGATGATCCGCATTTGCTTGTCCTAAAGGATAGATTTCAGCATGATGATGCCAGATATGTGACCATTGGTGATGACGAGGTATTGAAGATGTAGGGCTGGATTTGTGTGCCCAATATGGATGGGCTTCGGGAGTTGATTCTGGAAGAGGCTCATAGCTCGCGGTATTCCATTCATCAGGGTTTCGCGAAGATGTATCAGGATTTGAGGCAGCACTATTGGTAAAGGAGAATGAAGAAGGACATTGTGGGATTGTAGATCGGTGTCTCAATTGTCAGCAGGTGAAATATGAGCATCAGAGACCGGGTGGCTTGCTTCAGCGGATAGATATTCCAGAGTGGAAGTGGGAGTGGATCACTATGGACTTTGTAGTTAGACTTCCATGGAGTTTGAAGAAGTATGATGCTAGTTAGGTGATTGTGGATCGGCTGACCAAGTCCGCGCACTTCATTCCTGTGTGTACTACCTATTCTTTAGAGCGGTTGGCAGAGATCTATATCCGGGATATTGTTCATTTGCATAGTGTCCTAGTTTCCATCATTTCAAATAGGGGCACTCAGCTTACTTTGCAGTTTTGTAGGTCTGTGCAGTGAGAGTTGGGTACTCAGATTGAGTTGAGCACAACTTTTCACCCTCAGACGGACGGGCAGTCCGAGCGCACTATTCAAATATTAGAGGACATGTTGCGTGTTTGTGTCATTGATTTCGGAGGGTCATGGGATCAGTTTCTACCGCTTGCAGAATTTGCTTATAACAACAGCTACCAATCAAGTATTCAAATGGCTCCATATGAGGCTTTGTATGGGAGGCGGTGTAAATCTCTAGTTGGTTGGTTTGATCCGGGTGAGGCTAGGCTCTTGGGGACAGACTTGGTGCATGATGCTTTAGAAAAGGTGAAGGTGATTCAGGAGAGGCTTCGTACATCGCAGTCGAGGCAAAAGAGTTATGCTGACAGGAAGGTTCGAGATGTATCCTATATGGTTGGTTAGAAGGTTCTGTTGAAGGTTTCGCCCATGAAGGGTGTCATGAGATTTGGTAAGAAAGGTAAGTTGAGTCCTCGGTTCATTGGGCATTTCTATGTGCTTCGGAGGATTGGGGATGTGGCTTATGAGCTTGCTTTGCCACCCAGCTTGTCGAGTGTGCATCTGGTATTTCATGTTTCTATGCTCTGGAAGTATATTGAGGATCCGTCTCATGTTCTGGATTTCAGCACGGTTCAGTTGGATGGTGATTTGACTTATGATATGGAACCAGTAGCTATTTTGGAGCGTTAGGTTCGAAAGTTGAGGTCAAAGGATATAGCTTCAGTGAAAGTGCAGTGGAGAGGTCGGCCCGTGGAGGAGGCTACCTGGGAGACTGAGCGGGAGATGCAGAGCAGATATCCTCACCTGTTTGAGGCTTCAGGTGTGTTTCTTGACTCGTTCGAGGACGAACGTTTGCTTAAGTTGAGGAGGATGTGACGACCCGGCCATTCGTCTCATGAGTTACCTATCTGTTTCCCCCATTTTTGCTTCTTATTGCTTTGTCTATCGGTTCTATATATGATCGGATTGGTTGGCTCGGGTTCAAAGAGGATTTGGTAAGGTTTGAGACACTTAGTCTCTTTTGAGGAAGCTTAAGTTAGAAAAATCAACCTGATATTGACATATGTGTTAGACGGCTCGGATGTGAGTTCCGATGGATCAGATAGCTTCGAGATGTGATTTGGGACGTAGGAGCGTGATCGGAATGAGTTTTGGATGTCTGGAGTAGATTTAGGATTGAATTGGCAAAATTGGATTTTTGGCGATTTCCGGTTAGTAGGTGAGATTTTGATATAGGGGTCGGAATGGAATTCCAGAGTTGCAGTAGTTCTATTGTGTCATTTGGGATGTGTGCGCAAAATTTCATGTCATTCGGATGTGGTTTGGTTGGGTTTTTGATCAAAAGCATAATTTAGAAGATTTTGGAATTCTTAGGCTTGAATCTGATGCGAATTTTGTGTCTTGATGTTGTTTTGAGCGTTCCGAAGGTTGGAACAAGTTTGAATGAGGTTATGGGATATGTTGGTATGTTTGGTTGAGGTCCCGGTAGCCTCGGGTAAGTTTCGGGTGGTCAATCGAATCATTTCATGCTTTGGAAAAGTTTAACATTTTTTAGCTTCAGCTATTGCAGAGTTTTTTTCTTCGCGATCGCGTAGGGAGTCTCGCGATCGCGTAGAGCTTTTGTGGGTGGCGGCCTAGGTTGTTCTTCGCATTCACGAAGTTGGAGATGTGATCGCATAAGGTGGTGAGGTTATTGATCGCGAACGCGTGAAGAAGGTCGCATTCGCGTAGAGTTAAGTGGACCAGGGGATTGACCTGGAGTTTGTTCATCGCGAACGCGGTCCCATGTCCACGATCGCGTAGTGTAGGATGCCTGAGCATCGCATTCGCGTGGGAGTTGACGCGTTAGCATAGGGTAAAATTTGGGTTCTGAGAATTTGTGCTTCGCGATCGCGAAGGAGGTCCCGCGATCTCGATGAACGATTTCAGGCCTGGGCAGAAGGTTTAAATAGTCATCTTGTCCGCGATTTTGGGGTTTATTTCCTCCATTGTTGAGCATTTTTGGAGATTTTTGAAGAGGATTGAAGAGGGATTAAAGGGGAATCACTTGGAGGTAAGATTCAAGGACTTAAAACTCGATTCTAATGTGAAATCTACCTAATTAATCATGGAATTTAAGCCTATAATTGGAGAACTAGGGCTTGAAATTGGAGACCTAGAAATTGGGATTTAAGAGGTCGTTTGTGGTTGAATTTTGATGCTTTTGGTATGAATGAACTCGGGAAGTGATAAGGAGTCCATTGATGTAATTTTTATCGAAATCCGAGATGTGGGCCCAAGGGTCGGGTTTTGGTAATTTCGGGATTTGTATTGTAAATTGATTATTTTCGCTTGGGATTCGTTTCCTTAGCATATTTTGACGTCGTGATTCTGATTTTGGATAGATTTGACGCGAGTGGAGGCCGATTCGAGGGGCAAAGGCGTCGCAGGCTAGAGTTTGGACTGGATTAAGGTGAGTAATGATTGTAAATGATGTCCTGAGGGTATGAAACCCCGGATTGCACATCGTTGTGCTATATTGAGGTGACGCACACGCTTGATGACGAGCGTGGGGTCGTGCACTGTTGGGGGTTCTGACTTAGTCCGTCCCGAATGATTATTTTACTGTGTATTTGACTGAAATCTATTTGTTTTCATCATGTTTGGGCTGAATGCCGTGTTTGGGCCTCGTGCCAACTCTTAGAGGATTTTTACTGATATTTCCTCACTATTTTAACTTTATATTTGTACTCAGTCATGCAATATTCTACTTTTTTCATAGCTCAGCCATGTCTACTCTGTTTTAACACTTAAAGGATCTTTTAAATAATATTTTGGGCTCAGAATCATGTTTTACTATTGTCCTAGTGGCTTGTGAGGATTTTGACTGAGTAAGGCCGAAGGCCTATGTTGTGAGGAAACACCTGATTATTATTATTATGAGGCCGAGGGCCTGAGATATATATTCCACGAGGTGGCCGTTTGATATGTAGGGGCAGTGTCCTCATCATCTTGCGGGTTCATCTCAGCAGAGGGGTCAGTCATCGGCTTCAGCGCTAGTTACTTCACTACCACCCGCCCAGCCAACTAGGGGTAGAGGTCAGTCAGCTAGGGGTCGCCCTAGAGGGGGAGGTCGATCAGGTGGCGGTCAGGCCCGAGTCTATGCACTTCCAGCTAGACCCGATGTTATTGCTTCTGATGCTGTCATTATAGGTATTTTCTTAGTCTGCCACAGAGATGCCTCTGTATTATTTGATCCCGATTCCACCTTTTCTTATGTGTCATCATACTTTGCTCATTATTTGGGTATACCCTGTGAGTTTCTTGTTTCACCTGTTCATGTATCTATTCCGGTGGGCGATACTATTATTGTAGACCATATGTACCGGTCATGTGTGGTGACTATTAGGGGCCTGGAGACCCGAGTGGATCTTTTATTATAGTGTATGGTGGATTTCGATGTTATTTTAGGTATGGATTGGCTATCTCCGTGTCTTGGTATTCTGGACTGTCATGCCAAGGCAGTCACTTTGGCTATACCGGGTGTGCCACAGATTGAGTGGCAAGGTTTGACTGATTATATTCCCAGTAGGGTAATTTCATTCTTGAAGGCCCAGCGTATGGTTGGTAAGGGTTGTCTTTCGTATCTAGCCTTTGTGAAGGATGTTGGTGTAGAAACTCCCAGTATTGATTTTGTTCCAGGTGTGAGGGATTTTCCCGATGTGTTTCCTGCAGACCTGTCGGGCATGCCGCCGGACAGAGATATTGATTTTGGTATTGACCTGGTGCCGGGCACTCAGCCCATTTCTATCCCGCCGTATCGTATGGCACCAGCGGATTTGAAAGAGTTAAAAGAGCAGCTTCAGGAACTCCTTGATAAGGGGTTCATTCGGCCCAGTATGTCACCTTGGGGTGCGCCGGTTCTATTTGTGAAGAAGAAGGACGACACTATGAGGATGTGCATTGATTATAGGCAATTGAACAAGGATAAAGTTAAGAACAAGTATCCTTTGCCTCGCATTGATGATTTATTCGACCAGCTTTAGGGAGCGAGAGTGTTCTCCAAGATTGATCTCCACTCGGGTTATCACCAGTTGAAGATCAGGGACTCGAATATTCTTAAGACGGCTTTCAAGACCCGATATGGTCATTATGAGTTCTTGGTGATGTCTTTCCGGCTGACCAATGCCCCAACATCGTTCATACATTTGATGAACAATGTGTTTCGACCTTATCTCGACTTGTTTGTCATAGTATTCATTGATGATATTCTGGTATATTCGCATAGCCAGGAGGAGCACATAGAGCATTTGAGAGTTGTGCTACAGAGATTGAGGGAGGAGAAGCTTTATGCAAAATTCTCCAAGTGTGAGTTTTAGCTCAGTTTAGTGGCTTTCTTGGGGCAAGTGGTGTCCATCGAGGGTATTCAGACTGATCTGAAGAAGATAGAGGCGGTTCAGAGTTGGCCCAGACCGTCCTCAACTACAGAGATTCGCAGCTTTCTTGGTTTGGCAGGATATTATCGCCGGTTTGTTCAGGGATTCTCGTATATCGCATTGCCCTTGACCAAGTTGATTCAGAAGGGTGCTTCATTTGTATGGTCGGACGAGTGTGAGGAGAGCTTTTAGAAGCTCAAGACAGCTTTGACCACAACTCTAGTGTTAGCTTTGCCATCAGCTTCAGGTTCATATACCGTGTATTGTGATGCTTTGAGTGTTGGTATTGGTTGTGTGTTGATGAAGTAGGGTAGAGTTATTGCTTATGCTTCTCATCAATTGAAGCCCCATGAGAAGAACTACCCCGTTCATGATTTAGAGTTGGTTTCCATAGTTCACGCGTTGAAGATTTGGAGACATTACTTATATGGTGTGTCTTGTGAGGTGTTTACTGATCATTGTAGCCTCCAGCACTTGTTCAAGTAGAATGATCTTAATTTGAGGCGGCGAAGATGGTTGGAGTTGCTAAAGGATTATGATATTACTATTCTGTACCATCCGGGAAAGGCCAATGTGGTGGCCGATGCTTTGAGCCGAAAAGCGGTGAGTATGGGGAGTTTGGCCTATATTCTAGTTGGGGAGAGACCTCTTGCAGTTGATGTTCAGGCCTTGGCCCATTGGTTTGTGAGGTTAGATATTTCGGAGCCTAGTCAGGTATTGGCTTGTGTGGCTTCTCGGTCTTTCTTATATGATCGCATCAGAGAGCACCAGTATGATGATCCGCGTTTGCTTGTCCTTAAGGACAGAGTTTAGCATGATGATGCTAGAGATGTGGCCATTGGTGATGACGGGGTATTGAGGATGCAGGGCCGGATTTGTGTGCCCAATATGGATGGGCTTCGGGAGTTGATTCTGGAGAAGGCCCATAGCTCGCGGTATTCCATTCATCCGGGTGTCGCGAAGATGTATTAGGATTTGAGGCAACACTATTGGTGGAGGTGAATGAAGAAGGACATTGTGGGATTTGTAGCTCGGTGTCTCAATTGTCAGCATGTGAAATATGAGCATCAAAGACCAGGTGGCTTGCTTCAGCGGATGGATATTCCAGAGTGGAAGTGGGAGCGGATCACTATGGACTTTGTAGTTGGACTTCCACGGACTTTGAAGAAGTACGATGCTATTTGGGTGATTGTGGATCGGCTGACCAAGTCCGCGCACTTCATTCATGTGTGTACTACCTATTCTTTAGAGCGGTTGGCAGAGAACTATATCCGGGAGATTGTTCATTTGCATGGTGTCCTAGTTTCCATCATTTCAGATAGGGGCACTCAATTTACTTTGTAGTTTTGGAGGTCTGTGCAGCGAGTGTTAGGTACTCAGGTTGAGTTGAGCACAACCTTTCACCCTCAGATGGACGGGTAGTCCAAGCGCACTATTCAGATATTACAGGACATGGTGCATGCTTGTGTCATTGATTTCAGAGGGTCATGGGATCAGTTTCTACCGCTTGCAGAGTTTGCTTATAACAACAACTACCAGTCAAGTATTTAGATGGCTCCATATGAGGCTTTGTATGGGAGACGGTGTAGATCTCCAGTTGGTTAGTTTGAGCCGGGTGAGGCTAGGCTATTGGGGACAGACTTGGTGCAGGATGCTTTAGAAAAGGTGAAGGTGATTCAGGAGAGGCTTTGTATAGCGCAGTCGGGGCAAAAGAGTTATGCTGACAGGAAGGTTCGAGATGTGTCCTATATGGTTGGTGAGAAGGTTCTGTTGAAGGTTTCGCCCATGAAGGGTGTCATGAGATTTGGTAAGAAAGGTAAGTTGAGTCCTCGGTTCATTGGGACTTTTGAGGTGCTTCGGAGGATTGGGGATGTGGCTTATGAGCTTGCTTTGCCACCCAGCTTGTCGAGTGTGCATCCGGTATTTCATGTTTCTATGCTCCGGAAGTATATTGGGGATCCGTCTCATGTTCTGGATTTCAGCACGGTTCAGTTGGATGGTGATTTGACTTATGATGTAGAACCAGTAGCTATTTTGGAGCGTCAGGTTCGAAAGTTGAGGTCAAAGGATATAGCTTCAGTGAAAGTGCAGTGGAGAGGTCAGCCCGTGGAGGAGGCTACCTGGAAGACTGAGCGGGAGATGCGGAGCAGATATCCCTACCTATTTGAGGCTTCAGGTATGTTTCTTGACTCGTTCGAGGACGAACATTTGCTTAAGTTGAGGAGGATGTGACGACCCGACCATTCGTCTCATGAGTTACCGCTCTGTTTCCCCCATTTTTGCTTCTTATTGCTTTGTCTATCAGTTCTATATATGATCGGATTGGTTGGCTCGGGTTCAGAGAAGATTGGGTAAGGTTTGAGACACTTAGTCTCTTTTGAGGAAGCTTAAGTTAGAAAAATCAACCAGATGTTGACTTATGTGTTAAAGGGCTCGGATGTGAGTTCCGATGGCTCAGATAGCTTCGGGATGTGATTTGGGACGTAGAAGCGTGATCGGAATGAGTTTTGGAGGTCCGGAGTAGATTTAGGATTGAATTGGCAAAATTGGATTTTTGGCGATTTCTGGTTAGTAGGTGAGATTTTGATATAGGGGTCGGAATGGAATTCTAGAGTTGCAGTAGTTTCGTTGTGTCATTTGGGATGTGTGTGCAAAATTTCAGGTCATTCGGATGTGGTTTGGTTGGGTTTTTTTATCAAAAAAGTAGTTTAGAAGATTTTGGAATTCTTAGGCTTGAATCCGATCCGAATTTTGTGTCTTAATGTTGTTTTGAGCGTTCCGAAGGATGGAACAAGTTTGAATGAGGTTATGGGATATGTTGGTATGTTTGATTAAGGTCCCGGTGGCCTCGGGTAAGTTTCGGGTGGTCAATCAAATCATTTCATGCTTTGGAAAAGTTGCAGATTTTTGAGCTTCAGCTGTTGCAGAGTTTTCTTCTTCGCGATCGCGTAGGGAGTCTCGTGATCGCGTAGAGCTTTTGTGGGGGGCAGCCCAGGTTGTTCTTCGCATTCGTGAAGTTGGAGATGCGATCGCATAAGGTGGTGAGGTTATTGATCGCGAACGCGTGGAGAAGGTCGCGTTCGCGTAGAGTTAAGTGGACCAGGGGATTGACCTGGAGTTTGTTCATTGCGAACGCGGTCCCATGTCCACGATCGCGTAGTGTAGGATGCCTGAGCATTGCGTTCACGTGGGAGTTGACGCGTTAGCATAGGGTAAAAATTGGGTTCTGAGAATTTGTGCTTCGCGATCGCGAAGGAGGTCCCGCGATCGCGATGAACGTTTCAGGCCTGGGCAGAAGGTTTAAATAGTCATCTTGTCCGCGATTTTGGGGTTTATTTCCTCCATTGTTGAGCGTTTTTGGAGATTTTTGAAGAGGATTGAAGAGGGATTAAAGGGGAATCACTTGGAGGTAAGATTCAAGGACTTAAAACTCGATTCTAATGTGAAATCTACCTAATTAATCATGGAATTTAAGCCTAAAATTGAAGAACCGGAGCTTGAAATTGGAGACCTAGAAATTGGGATTTGAGGGGGCGTTTGTGGTTGGATTTTGATGTTTTTGGTATGAATGAACTCGGGAAGTGATAAGGAGTCCATTGATGTAATTTTTATCGAAATCCGAGATGTGGGCCCGAGGGTCGGGTTTTGGTAATTTCGAGATTTGTGTTGTAAATTGATTATTTTCTCTTGGACTTCGTTCCCTTAGCATATTTTGACGCCGCGATTCTGATTTTGGATAGATTCGACGCGAGTGGAGTCCGATTCGAGGGGAAAAGGCATCGCGGGCTAGAGTTTGGACCGGATGTAAGTAATGATTGTAAATGATGTCCTGAGGGTATAAAACCCCGGATTGCACATCGTTGTGCTATATTGAGGTGACGCACACGCTTGATGATGAGCGTGGGGTCATGCACTATTGGGGATTCTGACTTAGTCCGTCCCGAATGATTATTTTACCGCGTATTTGACTGAAATCTATTTGCTTTCATCATGTTTGGGCTGAATGCCATATTTGGGCCTCGTGCCAACTCTTAGAGGATTTTTACTGACATTTCCTTACTGTTTTGACTTTATATTTGTACTCAGTCATGCAATATTCTACTTTTTTCATAGCTCAGCCATGCATGTCTACTCTGTTTTAACACTTAAAGGATCTTTTAAACGATATTTTGGGCTGAGAATCATGTTTTACAATTACCCCAGTGGCTTGTGAGGATTTCGACTGAGTAAGGCCGTGGGCCTATGTTGTGAGGAAACACCTGATTATTATTATGAGACTGAGGGCCTGAGATATGTACGCCACGAGGTGGCTTGTTGATATGAGGCCGAGAGCCTAGTGATGATGGAACGAGAAGACTTGATATTGCGCTTGGGCGGTAAGGGGCTCCTCCAGGAGTCTGCACACCCCCAGTGAGCGCGGGTACCCATTGTGATGTGAGATATAGCCCGAGTGGCTGGTTCGCCCCGAGGGCACATATCTCTCAATCATTTATTTATGATTATTACTCATTTAATTGGAGTACTCACTTTATTCCCTGCACCCCGTGTGCAGATTCAGGCGTTGCTGATCCTGCTAGCGCGAGTTGAGAGCTCCCGGCAGACTTCGGAGTTCACGAGGTAGCTGCTTGGCGTTCGCAGCCCTGTGTTTCTCCCCCTTTATCTCATTCTATCTCTTTATCAGTTATTCTGTAATAGTTTAGTAGGCATTTCAGACTTGTAGCATATTGATAGATGCTCATGACTAGTGACACCCCGGTATCGGGATGTGTTGGATTTATTTTTTGTAACTGTACGGTTAACTGCTCACTTTTGGATTATTTATCATGTTTTAGACTTGATTCTTATTATTTAATTGCTTAAAAACTGAAATGGGAAAGTGTCGGCTGACCTTATCTTCACGAGAGGCGTCATCACGACCGGGTCCGGGTTTAGGGCCGTGACACCTTTGTTGTTTCTAAATCTTCAAAGAAAAGTGAAACCACTTCAAACATAAAATGGTTGCTCTCATCTTGCAGTTACTGAAGCTAGAGAAATTGATTATCCAAGAATCTCCTTTTATTGGAAAGAATTTTTTTTATCAAACAAACAAAATAACGCACGCATTAAATTTAAGTATACTCAAAACTTTAACTTTACTCGAAAATATTGAAAAAAATCTAGGATTTCATCCAGAAACTCGTCTCCCTGCACATTTACAAGAGTAAAAAACTAAAGGAGAATAAGAGGAAAAGGGAAAAGCACGAGTTTAGAAATTTCTAACCTCGAGGACATAACAACCTGCACGTGCTGGATCGAGAGAAAAATATTTCGGTTTACTGATTGTTTCTCTAATAGATTGAGAAGAGAAGAGCCTATGAGCGAGCAACATCAACATCTCCTATCTTCATTCTCACATTCCAAAGAGTTTGATATAGATCAATCTATCAAAAAGAAAAACATTTAAATATGAAGTGACAAAAGGTAAATCTGTCATTTCTGTAATCCATATAGTATTAATACATATACTTATTAGTCATTCTATCTTCTGTCCCCATAAAACAGTATACAAATCGACTAATAACTTATGGAGTATATATTTTATTTATGTAGAATTAGAAAATATCAACCAAACATTGTACATTGTGATTTACTTGTTATGCTGATTTTTATACAAAGTAACTAAACGCTACCAAACATGATACTCCCTCTGTTTCAATATATGTGAACCTATTTTCTTTTTAGTTTGTGCCAAAAAGAATGACCATTTTCCTTATTTAGAAATAATTTACCTTTATGCAATGATTTATAGCCACAGAAAGTATTTGTGCCTTATTTTACACCATAAGTTCAAAAGTCTTCTCTTTTTTCTTAAACTCTATGCCCAATCAAATGGATTCACATAAATTGAAACGGAAGGAGTATGAGTTATGCTACTCTTAATACATAAATAACTTTTTTGTGCTAATAATACATAGATAACTTACCCCCAACTAGTAACCAGTTACCAAACGACCCCTAAATCATCATATTCTTTTAAAAATTACATCTTATGGTCTAGAAAACTGCAGAAGGGTTAAGGAAAATATTGAGGGTGTTTGGATGGGCTTTTAAGCTATTTTTGCCTTTGTAAAGTGCTTTAAAACCATGTTTGTGAACCAAAATAAGCAATAAAAGCAAAAAGTTAGGCTGTTCAACTTATTACTTTTTAACTTAAAAGCTATCCATATTTAACCAATTATTTTACTACTCTATCCCTTATAACTTTTCATAATTTCAAAAATAACCTACAAAACAAGCCTAATTCGGATACTCCTATTTCTTTTCCTTTCTTTCTTTCCTCCACCTCTCCTCCATTTATGCGTTCTTCCATATGTTAATTCGCCGATTCTGAGGTTTGTTAAGTTGGAAACAACTAAATTTTTTTCGTTGGATTTTGTTTTTTTAAAAATAAATTTCATTCCTAAATCTTTATAATTTATTAAATTTTCCTTTCTATTAACATTTGTTAAAGAACCATATGAATTTAAACTAATTACTTTTTATTAGTTTTTTTTGCTTTCCTTCCAAAGGACAAATGTCAGTTTTATTGCACAATATTCATCATTTAACATCTGGAAAACTAGGCTAACGAAGTATAAACTGTCAAATGACATAAAAAGTGTCTCGACTTCTAGACCCAGATGAATGAGAGCACCAATAATTCATATAGAGCAAAATGCATATACCATAAATTTGATAATCGATGAAACTTCTGAACTTGCCAAAAAAAAGAATTTCAATCAATTTTAAAGCCCAATTAACATATACTTCCTTGGTTTATTTTTTCCTTGCAGTAATTAGTTCATTTTTATAGTTAACAACTTTAAAAATATTTTCGTCATTTAAACATAAAATAGTACTACTTAATAGGGGAAATGACTTCCTGGCCACTTAAACTTGCATCAGTTTGTAAAGCCGATATATGAACTCTTGTGTTTCACATTTGAATACCTTTACTTAAAAAATGGCTACTAATAAACACTTGTGATGATGCGTGTTGCTCAATTGCTGATGACATGGATTTAATTTAATATTTTATATAGCCACATCATCCATTCATTCACATTTTGTTAACACATGTATGTTCAAGGTCCCAATTTGTGGGCCCTGTCCTTTTCCAAAATTAATTTATTAAATTTCTATTTTTTCTTCTCTTTACCTTCTTTTATTCTTCACCTCCTAGGCACGAACTGTAAACAAAAGCTCCGATAATGAAGAGCGCAAACATAAGCTCCGATAATGAAGACTGAAGTTTAATCGAATTCTAATATACCAGCCTAAATAATAAGCTTCGTGATAAGCTTGAGAAATCTTTCTTTGAAGCCAATAAGCATCTATGTCCTGAACATTCAAAGCCATTCCTTCATCTGTCTCCTGCATCTCATCTTACTCAATGCCATTGCCCATTTGCATAGCGCCAGAACCATCGGCTTCCAGCACAACATCATCCTCATCTTCATCATTAAGCTCACTCTCCTCATCTTCTTCTTCTTCATTCTCCTCAAACTCAACTGATAAACCAATATCATAATCAAGAGCTTCATCGCCATCATCGCGACCATCTAATTGGTAGTCAATGATGAGTCGCCCAATCAACACCAACTTATCAAACACCTAGTCCGAAATAGGGTTTAACAACTTTTCAATTTCCAATTTCTTTTCAGGGTTCTTAAAGTTGCCGTCTTTTAACACGGCCAATATCTCATCAGCAGCTTCACTCAAAATACTAAAGGGTTGTCCACCAATTTGTTGCTGAATAAGGCTGAGCATGGCTTCATAAGCAGCCCTAGTTTCCATAGTTTAGGCTGGTAAACTCCACATTCCTCATCAATTGAATTAAGAACACTTTCTTCCTGAAGAAGTCGTCGTCTTTTGGGCTCAGAAGCAAGTGTGTCCCATTGCCGCTCCGATAATGAAGACTGTAAACATAAGCTTCGATTTTACTTCCCATGGTTATTAGAGTTTGACGTTGATATCTTGGAAGGAGTTACGCGAGTGCTTTGGGGGTGTGCTAAGGTTCTGAGCTTTTTCCTTTATTTGGGTTGTGTTCTATGTTTTGCTAGAAGTAGCTATGGTAAAATATATGGGGGATGGGGAAAGGGGAGGGGGAGTTTGGCAGGGAAGACGAGGGAAAAATAGAAGGGAAAGGGAAAGTCTCTTTTTTCTTTTTCTTTGTTAATAAAATAATAACTATCCACGCACCTTTGTAGCGTGATATGCACACAACTTAGCCATGTCAGCTGCGCCGCTTCCATATAGGCATAGTCAACGGTCAAATGTGTTTATTAGTATTTATTACATCAAGTTGGAGTGTTCAAATGGGAAAAATGCAAGTTCATGTATCGGCTTTTAAAAGTCCTACAAGTTTAAGTGGTCAAGAAGCCATTACGCCTACTTATTTACACTTTTTAACCAAACACATTACCTGTTTATTTTAAGTTTCTAACACTTAGGCAAAACTTGTTCTTTTTAAATTAAGGTCCATCACTTCAAAAGTACTTTTACGCCCAATTGCTTAAAAGCTCATTGTATTGCAATATGAACAAATCAAGGGAAATAAGTTTTAAAAGCCAAAAGAAAAAAAGAAGGGAAAAAGAAAAAACTTGAAGAAGAAGAAACCATTTATTCGAAAATAAAAAGAAAAAGAAAAAGATAAAAAGAAGACGAAATCAAAGGGAAAACAAAACCCCATATAACCCCCACCCTGCTATAGGTTTGGAGACGCAAATGCGGCTGAAATGAGATGTTGAGGACTGTGTGGAAACCCAATAACGCTGCTCCAATGAAGTCTGTCACTGCTATTTCCTCCATTCCTTCTCTGAACAAAGCTTTCCGAACTCTTTTCACTCTCCGCTCCGCCACAACAAATCCTACTGCTCTCCACCTTCTCCCAGGCCTAACCCTACAGAGCTCTCCGCTATGCCGTCGGCCGATTACTCTCACTTTCTCAGTTATTCTCCGTCGCCAATCGCATTCTGTTGTGAACCACGGCTTTATTTCCTCTCGTAAGAAGCCTAACTTCACCGTCGCCAAATGCCTCTCTTCTATATCCTCATCGGCGCACACTGTGGACTGGAACGATGCCGTTTCGTGCTCGGAGATTGGGCTGAGTGAAGCTGAAGAATTGGCTTTGGAGCAGGAAGAGGATGATGATGCTAGTGCTACTGCTATTAAGCCATATATCCCCGTTAGGGCTTTCTTTTTCTCTACTAGGTTCGTTTTGTCTTTCTACTTTTGTTTAATCTTTTGTTCAATATATGAAACGATTGTTGACTGGTTTGTGATTGTTTGACAGTGTGGATTTGAGGGGCTTAGTGGAAAAGAACAAGCAGAATTTTATTCCACCCACGTCTCGAATGACCAATTATGTTGTTTTAAGATTTGGGGACACCAAGAAGGCACCTAGTGTGAGTGTCTCTTTTTGTGTATCTTCTGCCTTCGTGTTTGAATAGTTTCATGGAGTATATTAGATGTACTGGACTTATGTTTAAGCGCCATAAATTGCACTCGTAGTCGAATAGCTACTGCCCCAGAATGAATAACCTGATTCATAGTATGAGGGTCAAATGATCTAAATAGCTTTGGTGTTTTGGACCTTGTTTGGTTGATATCATGAAAATAAAATGTGGTAGAAGATCAACGGGAGAGAAGGTTGAGAGAATGCTTGAAGATGAAAGCTTTGGTGGTTTCATATTTACGCTCTTCAGTGTTCATATTTACATTTGTCGATGTGGGACGTGAGTACACTTTGCACAAAAATTGTCTGAACCGTGTTTGTTCCATATAAAACCAGTTTGGGTACCGTTAGAGGGATTCTATGTGTACTTCTGCAAGCTAATTATTTGAAATTGCAAACTTTGTGACTATGTCTGCTGAGATTATCTTTCCCCCACGAAACCATGGTCAATTATGGGTTTGATTTTCTTATAAACATTATATTTGATACAATATGAAGTACTTTATGATATTTTTAGAAAGTTCTATATTTTCTACCTATCAAATTTCTCTTTGAGTCGTTTCTTGCTCCATATGTGTTCACAAGTTGCCACTGTCATACACTCATACTTCAGTTTTCTGCTTCTGCACTGCACTAAAATCTGCAATCGCATATGTTTCTTGCTTTTCCACGACACTAAATTATCTCCAACTAAGATGGAGTGTCCCGAGTAGATCTTTGTCATAGAGTGATCCTGCTCAATCTACATTTATGTATTCAACACTCTTCTCCTGTCCTTGGCAATTGTAGAGTAATCCTTTTGACGGAGCAGATTTATATATCAAAGTTTACTAATCTCTACATCTCGATGAGTTTCACAAGGAGAATCTAGAACTAACTCACAATGCTCATCGGGAAGATACTATCAGGTTGAGTCATGGGGAGATGGTTTGGCTTATCAACCGATCTCTTTTATCTTCCAGGAGAAGGTGGCACTTGTTTCAAGGTTGAAACTTTTTTGGAAAAATTAAGAGCTTTAAAAAATTATTCGACCAAACATCATTAGTTTTTATTTTTTGTAAAAAAAAAAGCAAAAACTACTCTTGAGGTGTTTGCTGTGTAGATTGTGCCTACAAAGCTGCTGACAGATTGCTGATCCTTTCACTTTTTATCTTTAAACCTTAGGCACTTGATTTGTGGTTTTGTAATGCATAAAGCTGTAGATTTTTATGGAGTGGCTTTTATGGTTATATAGTTGGCAGAACTTAGCTCCTGTTAATTGCCCTATTAATCTTTTGGACTTCGTCAGCTCCTTAGCTTTAGCCTAGTTTTTGTCTTTAGAGCTGACTATGTCTTTATGTATCTCTCTTTTTTGCACTTCTTGCATCTGCTTAATGCCTTTAATGCAATTCTCTTACCCCATAAAAAAAAAAAAAGATTTTTATGGAGTGGAACATGTATGGATCTGTAATATTTAGCATGTATAAGCACCAACAATAGTGAACATCAGCAAGATGAAAAATAAAAATTACCCCTTCGCTGTTCTGGTGGTGCTAGACTAGGTGCTATTTTAGTTGAGAGTGCCATGTCATCTTATCATGGTGAGTACAAATGAGAAAGTCGACAAACGTTATTGGAGCATCTTCAATGTTTTCAGCTTCAAATTCATGTTTCCTAAAAGAGGCATGGATCAGTTGATTTGTTCTTCAAGTGTTTAAAATTTGGAAGATTTAAGATTGTCATGGTTATAAAAATTTAACCACTCTCTATTTTCTTGAGCTCTCAGGCACACTCCCCGAGGAGCCTGAGAACAAGGAATCTTGAGGATCCATAAACACCATGAGCATGCTCATTCAATTCCGACCAAACCCCTGAAAACAGTTCCGACAAACAGCCTCTCACGCGCCGCCACGCGCGGCACTTTCCGGCGAGCCAAACGCCACGCGCCGGCGCGTGAGCTCAATCCCGGCCACTTTTCAAAATTTTTGTTTTGGACAGCATGATCGTTGGGAAATTCCGAGCACACCCATACAACTTTTTCTGAATTTCGACAACTTTTAGTTTTTCCGGTGGCGGGGAATCTATCGCTGTCCAGAATTCTGGTTTCTCTGTTTCCTTTTTTTCAAGCTCTAAAGCTCACGGTGATAACGTCCAAACAACCCCTAAAATTCCATAACCCGAGCAGTTGTTTAGTACAATATGGGAGACAACAGGATATACTTCAACGCAGGATTCAAATCTTTTGACATCACCAGATGGAACTCCAACAAAGATACTTGGTTTGAATGGGTGGAGAGAAGCCGCAACATGATGAGAAGATCATCCATGGGTAGTAAGGCAATGGAATGGATATGCTTTGCACTTAAAGAAGCGTCGACTGATCAAAACAATCGAGTGATGAGATGGAAGTACAAGGAGCAAATGACAGAACATTTCTGTACTAGGAAATTTAACGCACATGGAAGATATATGAGTATTCTGTCACTGAAGAGAGAAGGGAGGTCAGTGATTATAATCCCAGAGTTAACTTTGAATTCTGGCTGGAAAGACATAGCAGCTAAGATAGAGAGATTCATATCCACCAAGTTGAATCCCATAGTACCACCCAGAAATACTGTGGAAAATTTCTCTTATGCCCAAGCAGTTAAGGAGAGTAAATGGCAATCCAATACTCTTCGAGAGGCAAGGGTCAGCACGAACAATGGCGATATCACTGTTTTGGAACCTACTGGAGGAGAGGACACAGGCCTATTAAAAAGATGCATTATCGGGTCTTTAGGGAAAGAAATCAATGAGAGACCCACTTTAGCAGATATAAGGCGATGGGCTAGTGCTTCATGGAACAAAGCATCCGGAGTAAACATATATGAAATGACAGGAAATATGTTTCTTTTTGAGTTTCCAAACAAATTCATGGCAGAGCAAATTGTGCAAGGAGAATGGAGATGGAAAAAATACAAGCTTCATCTGGATTGGTGGAATCATACAGCTGGTTGCATTCCAAACTCACAAATTGAGGAAACATGCTGGATTAGAGCCATGGGGATTCCTTTACATCTATGGTCACAAAAGATCTTCAAAGAAATAGGAGATCTTTGTGGGGGTTGGTTAGCTACAGAAGAAGAAACTGATCTCAAAAACCACCTTAAGTGGGCGAGAATCAAAATTCTTCATCCCAATCTGGGCTGAAAGAAACACACGGTATGAGCTAAACACTGGTAAAGGAAAAGCAAGTGGACAATTTACACAAGGTTCAACTTCGATGAATCAAAGCAGTTAAGTGTCAAAAGTCAAGCTGAGATCCTATGGCCCCGATATGGCTGCACAAGTCATTTTTAATGACCTCTCGTGTGAGATCTCTGATGATTCTGGGCTGAAGCCTTATATCGAGGAAATGGGAGGCCATTCTCAATCGGGGGCAAAAGAGTCACATCCCGGGGATCAAACCTTTAATGTGAATCGTGAAAGTATGCAAAAGGAAACAATTACCAGTTGCAGTCAGCCAGAAGGTGGAGTAGATTTAGCAAGATTGGAACAGAAGGAAGGGGAACAAAGCATAAACTCAAAATGGGGAATGTTCACGTGGGAAGTACTTTGGAACATCTAAAGCAATTTAGCCCTATTCAAGAGTGGGAAATTGAGGAGGTGAATCCTTTAGCAGTTCAGCAACACAATCCATTATTGGATAAAGACATGGATGCAACAATATGGGTCCATCAAAATATGATCAAATTGGGGAAAATGTTTGGAGTAGATTTCCAAGGACATGAAGAAGAAGCACTGGAATTGTTAATGCAAATTGACAGCTGCAGACAGGTTAGAAGGGTGGAGACAGAGTTGGAGGTGAAGAAACAAAGATTCAAAGGATCACTGGAATTAAAAGGTTTGACTTCTTTCGATGTCAAATTCAAGAGTGACGGGAAAAGGAGTAGGGGAAGAGATCTATCAATTATTTCTATATGAGGATCAAAGTAATTTCCTGGAATGTAAGGGGTCTAAATGATAAGAAGAAAAGGGAGATAATAAAAAGTCAAGTGCAGAATTGGAGGGCAGACATTATTTGCATGCAAGAAACAAAAGTCGAGGGGGATATCGAGGAAATAGTCAGGCAAATATGGGGTGGTAGATGGGTTAGGTATGCAAGTTTAGAAGCTAGCGGCACGAGAGGAGGGATTTTGATGTTATGAGATTGCAGAGTATGGAAAGGGGAGGTGTTACAGACTGGTGCATACACTTTGACGTGCAAGTTTGACGCTCTTCTACAGAATTTTCAATGTCACATAACAGGAGTGTATGCTCCAAATTGTAGAATAGAAAGGAATAAAGTATGGAATGAAATTGGTGCAGTGAGGGGACTGATGGAAGGTCCTTGGGCGGTTTGTGGCGATTTTAACGTTACAAGGTACCCTTCTGAAAAACGGGAATGTTCAAGGAGGTCCAGAGCGATGGTGGAGTTTTCGGATTTTATAGAAGATATGGAGCTGATAGATCTTCGACTTGAAGGAGGAAACTATACTTGGTTCAAAGGGGACAATCATACAGCGGCTTCAAGAATTGATAGATTTCTCATTTCAGAAGAATGGGATGTAAGGTTCAGAAACATCAAGCAAACTATCCAACAAAGGCTGATTTCGGACCATTCACCTGTGGCTCTAGACTGCGGTGCGTGGGAACAAGCTAAATCATACTTTAAGTTTGAAAATTGATGGCTGAATGTGGAAGGCTTTGAGGACAGAATTAGAGAGTGGTGGGGATCTTTTGAATTCTCAGGAAGACCTGATTACATTTTAGCTTGCAAGTTAAAAGCTCTCAAGGACAAGCTAAAAGGTTGGAGCAGAAGTTACGAAGGCAATTTGGGACTGCAGAAATCAAAATTGCTAAGTCAACTAGCAGATTTTGAGACAACGCAACAACTAAGAGCGTTGACAGAGGAGGAATCAGTCAGGAAAGCAGCCACTCTAGTGGAGATTGAGGTGCAACTCAAGAATGAAGAATTTGCATGGAGACAAAAATCAAGAGCTTTGTGGCTCAAAGAAGGGGATATGAATACAAAATTTTTCCATCGGACTGCAAATGCACGCAAGAGAAACAACAACATTGACCAAATAATGATTCGACATGAAGTAATTGAGGATCCAGAAAGAATAGAGAACGAGATTATTGATTTCTACAAGGAGCTATACACAGAACCTGAACAGTGGAGACCAACAGTCAATTTCGAAAATAGTCCAAGCATTTCTGAATCGGAAAGGGAGTCTTTACAAAGTAACTTTGAGGAACAAGAAGTGCTGAGCAGTTTGAAGAAGTGTGCAAGTGACAAGGCTCCAGGTCCAGATGGATACACAATGGGTTTTTTCAGAAAGTGTTGGGACATTTTGAAGGAAGATATAATGGCGGCTTTTAACAACTTCCATTCACAGGAGATGTTCGAGAAAAGCTTCAATGCAACATATATATCATTGATTCCAAAGAAGACAGGTGCGAAAGAATTGAGAGATTTCAGACCGATCAGTCTGATAGGGAGCTTCTACAAACTGCTCTCAAAAGTTTTAACTGAAAGACTTAAGAGGGTGGTTGGAAAACTTGTTGATGCTCAACAAATGGCGTTCATAAAAGGAAGACAAATAATTGATGCAGTCATGATTGCCAATGAAGCTGTGGATTCAAGAATAAAAAAGAAAGAACCTGGAATCTTATGCAAATTGGATATCGAGAAGGCCTATGATCATGTGAACTGGAGCTTCCTACTAAGAATGTTAGAACAAATGGGTTTTGGGCAAAAATGGATTAGATGGATGAAATTTTGCATATCTACTGTGAAATTCTCCATTCTTATAAATGGAAGTCCTAAAGGTTATTTTCACTCACACAGAGGTCTCAGACAAGGTGATCCTTTATCTCCATTTCTATTCATCATAGCCATGGAAGGATTGAACAACATGATCAAAACGGCTAAAGTCAGTGGATGAATTAAAGGCTTTGAGGTAAATAGGAGTGGGGCTAATAATCTAGAGATCACACATCTCCAATATGCTGATGATACTCTAGTCTTCTGTGATGCTGGAAAAGACCAACTTAGATTCTTAAGGATCATTTTGGTTTTATTTGAAGGAGTATCAGGTTTACACATTAACTGGAGAAAGAGCAATATTTTTCCCATTAATGAAGTCAATAACATGTGGCAATTGACTCAGATATTGGGAGGAGAAGTTGGGTCCCTACCAACTGTTTACCTTGGGATGCCTCTTGGTGCAAGATCCAAATCAAAAGAAATCTGGAATTCAGTCATAGAAAAATGTGAGAGGAAGTTGTCAAGATGGAAATCGCAGTACCTATCACTGGGGGGTAGGCTAGTTCTAATCAACTCAGTATTAGACTCTCTACCTACTTACATGATGTCTTTGTTCCCAATTCCAGCAGCCATTTTACAGAGATTGGACAAACTCCGAAGAACATTCCTCTGGCAAGGCAATAAGGAGAAAAAGGTCTTCCATTTAGTCAAGTGGAAGACACTAACAATGGATAAAAAACAAGGTGGATTGGGGATAAGGAATTTGAAGAACCAAAGCAAGGCTCTTAGAATTAAATGGTTATGGAAGTACTCTAAAGAACCCCAATCTTTATGGGCCAAAGTGATCAAAGCAAAGTATGGTGAAGAAAACAACTGGGTGTCAAAAAAAGTCAGTACATCATATGGAGTAAGTGTGTGGAAATCCATCAGAGAACTTTGGCCAATAATGAAGAATCCACTCCTCTATAAGAGTGAACAACGGAAGGAACACATCTTTTTGGAATGATAACTGGCTAGGAATGGGAAGCTTAAAGGAAAGATACCCAGATATGTTCGGTTTAGCACAAAACCAGCATAAGACAGTCGCTGATATGAGGAGTTGTCAAGGATGGGAAATAGCTCTAAGAACACAGCTGAATGACTGGGAGATAACAAGATTAACTGATCTCTACAAAGAGCTGGAAGCATTCACAGGACTACAGGAAGGTTTGGATTCAATATGGTGGAAGAGGCACAACAAAGGGATTTACTGTGTGAAGGATGCATATAAGATTTTGAATCATGATAATCAACAGGTAGACACATGGCCTTGGAAACATATATGGAAAACAAAGATTCCATACAAGGTAGCCTGCTTCACTTGACTACTAGCAAAGGAGGCGGTTTTAACTCAGGATAATCTCATAAAAAGGGGAATTTCTCTGTGTTCAAGATGTTTTCTGTGTGGGGAAAATGCAGAAATTGTCAACCATATGTTTCTACACTGCAAGATTACAGACCAACTATGGAAAATCTTTATTAGTCTTAGGGGTATTTCTTGGTCAATGCCATACAGGATTAAAGATGTCATTTATAGCTGGGAGGAAGCTGGAGCTGAAGCAACGAGCAGAGATAGATGGAGAACCGTTCCGGCATGTATTTGGTGGACAATCTGGAGGGAAAGGAATACTAGATGTTTTGAAGACAGAAGCAATTCACTGCAGAAGATCAAACTCAATTGTATTCTTCTATTTTGTTTTTGGTGCAAACAGATGTACACAGAAGATACATTGACAATCATAGACATACTAGGATCCTGCTAGGTCTCAAATTAGAATATCTATAAATTCTCTCTATGTAAATTTGGTTTTCAGTGCAACCTATGTACTGATTTTTATTATATATACAATAGTTACCAATTCAAAAAAAAAAAGATTGTCATGGTTACAGAGAAGCACTTATATGTCTAATTGATTTACTTGCCATTGCATGTATGATGTGAATGATTCCCTCGGTTTGTAGTTGAGATCATTTTGTTATTGCAATTTTGCAACCTGGCATATGCTAGTTGGTTCACACACCATTTCGTTTGTCGTTAGATTCTGAAAGAGATATGTCTATTCCTCATCAGATTCTAATTTTGAATAGTCCTGATGTTGGTTGACAACTGGCTTTTCTATCTGTTTTCGTGGGTAGAGCATTGACCCCTGCTGAACATGAATTCACTTGATTGACCACCTCTGCCTCATTTGAATTTTTTTTGTTATATACTAGGAATCTTTGTCATCTGGTTAAAAGAGTTGCATGTCAGTGTAGGAATGAATGTGAGATTTTAGATAGTTCTAGAGAACTCCTGATTTGCCTTAAGAGACTAATTTATTGTAAGTAGTCCAATGCAATGGATCCGAATACAACAAAATGGATATAGAGCATCTGTATAACCAGCCCAACTAGTTTGCAATCAAGGCCCCTCAGGGCTTAGTTCAATTGACAAAGGTTGAAGGACTTCTGACTTAGTGTCACAGGTTGGAGCCCCGGGCCATGCGAATCAAGTCTAGTATTTGAGTGGAGAATGGTAGAGTCATAGTTGATTTATTGATGTGGTTCTGTTCAAAGGCATTGGTTAAAACTTTTTTGGTCTGTGTTTTCCCTTTTCTTTTCGCTATTATACTCTTTTCCATGCTTGTTCCTGTCTGCAGGTTTGTTTTAGGTTTTTCATTTTTTTTTGGTTGGGAAGTTTTTCGATTGAGGGGTAGTTGCTGTTGTTCCTTAAATAATATGAATTTAAGAAATTTCGATGTTACTTAGTTGTCGCATTTTCTCTAATATAATTTTTATGTGTTATGCTTTCAGGCTCTAGGTGCTAACTTAAGTGGCAGCGACTGTTGTTACATGGTAGTTTTCCAGTATGGCTCGATTGTCTTGTTTAATGTCTCCGATCACGAGGTTGACGGATACCTGAAGATTGTCGAGAGACATGCTTCGGGGTTATTACCGGAGATGAGAAAGGATGGTGAGTTTATTTGAAAATAATTCAAATTACAAAATGTTTTGTAAATTTACTTATTACCTTGTCAATAAAGAATAAGAAATGCTTTATAATTTATTATTTGTCTGTTCATATTTCTTATTAATTTTAGGAAAATGATTGCTATTCGTATTCTGCCTTTATATTTTGGACCCCATCAATTTAAAACTGTAACTTTGTGAATTATGAGATACTAAAGGTTATATTTAAGATAAAATGCTTATTGAAAGGCTTTGTGATGTTATTATGATGCTAGGAATTTGGATGTGAGTTGGTTTTGCCTAAAATCTGTTGCCACTAATTCTAACACTGCTCTCCTCAAGGATTCACTGAAGAGAATTTTGCTGGAAAAAAAAAAGAACAACGATAAAAACATTTTAACTTCCCCCGGGGGAGGGGTGGAGGTGTTTGGGAATTAAACAGTCATATCAGCCTTTTGCCTTTTTTTTTGTTGGTTTCTGTTTCCCTCTTCTTTTTTTTTTTTTTGGAAAAAAGATCCATATGACAGTTTTAATTCATATGCAATTTTTTTTGTTGCATTATTAGTTACTTTATTTTCAAATGCAAACCTCTGTGTTTTTCCTTCTAACACGCTCTCTCAGTCCCATTTTAATAGAACACACAAAATTAAATTTATTCTTGGAATTCTCTCTAACTTCTTAAAACTCACTTTCCCATTAATTGATGACCTTACTGGGAAGCGGCAGAAATATAATCACTTCCCGGGGTTGTTAGAGTGCATCTTAATAATTTTCATTTATACTAACCGACTGAAGTGAGTGTCATATGAAGTTGGATGTTAGTTCTTTGTCTAGCAAAGTTTGGCTAGTTGGAAGTAATATCTTGTTAAGTACATTGGACAAGATCTGGGGCATATGTAAAGGATCATTCCTTTGCTTTTGTTTTGTGCTTCTGTTCACAGTTTGTAGAATTGTCTTTTTAGTCTTTTTTGGAATATTCAAGTCATCTCATGCGTGCTTCTGTACTAACTTTGAGAGTGATTTAATTTCTCTCATCTCTTATAAGAAGAGAAGCTTTCTGTACTCTCATTGATGTCTATATTGTGGAATAATAGAATATGAGGTAAGAGAGAAGCCAACTTTGAGCACATGGATGCAAGGTGGATTAGACTACATAATGTTGCAGTACATGAATATAGATGGTATCCGAACTATCGGCAGTGTTCTTGGCCAAAGTATTGCTCTTGATTACTATGTCCGCCAAGTAGGTCTCTACCAACTAATATGTGGCCTGAGAAGGTTCTTATTTATAGTAACTTTCTGACTAGTATTCTCTGCCCTTCCAGGTTGATGGTATGGTTGCTGAGTTCACGGACATCAATCGTGGAATGGAAAAGACTGGAACTTTCACAATGGAGAGGAAAAAGCTTTTCCAACTGGTTGGCAAGGCAAATTCTAATCTTGCTGATGTTATTCTTAAGCTAGGACTTTTTGAAAGGTATACTTGCAAATACGTTACGAATTTCTCTATTTCTTCTATCTTCTTTCTGTTTCCCTCTTGTATCAGTAATTTTGATTTGGCTATATCAAAAAAAAAAAAAAACAGTAATTGTGATTTGTAAGTTTTCTATCTTTGAACTAGTAAACTTTTTGAAGTAGAAGTGGCCTGGAAATATGCTTATTTATTTATCTATTTATCATTATCTTAATTCAGGAATTGGGGTCCTTGCGTGATGCAAGAAACAACAATTAACTGTTGCACTCCAATTAATGTCATTCATGGTGCGGAAAATGTTTTAATTGCATCATCTTCCCATGTCTGCTTCTCCTAATCTTTCTATGTTTGTAGTAGAAGTCCTTATGAATCTGGTTGTATCATATGAATTTCCCAGGGAATTTTCAAAATATTGATTTAAGCATTGAATTTGACCATTCTTACAATCACACGCTTTTCCCAATTTTAGTTGATGTAGTTTGATTGCTGCAGAGAGGAAATCTAATTATATTAAGTGTGTGTGTGTTTCATCAATATATATATATATGCATATATGTATGTATGTAAACATGCCTAATGATAGTAATTAATTTTAGACCATCCCTTGCACCCAAAGGTGTGGCCTAGTGGTCAGTGAATTAGGTGCAAACCCGGTGACTAGCGTTTAAATCCAAGTAGAGTAAAAAAAACAAAAAACTAGGGTGGTATCTTTCCATTTACCCAAGCAAAGTTACCTGGTACCTGTGTTGGTGGGATATAACATGTATCTGGTGGAATAGTCGAGGCGCATGCAAACTGGCGAGCCAAACTGTTATAAAAAAAATGGAAAAAACATGTCTTTGTTGGAATTATAGTAACTTCTGTTTGATGTCCTGTGAATTTAATTAAAGGCAACACCCGCTTTTACATGGACTGTAGCTTTCTTGGAAAATGACAATTTCTTTGCTGTGTTTGGTGATATCAGATGAAATTTTCGTTTGTTTTTCAGATCCGATATTGCATGGAAGGATGCGAAATATGCTCAAATTTGGGAATATCTCAGAGATGAGTTTGAGTTGACTCAAAGATTTGCAAGCCTTGATTTTAAGTTGAAGTTTGTGGAGGTATTTGATATCTCAATCATCAACTACGCTTCAATCTCAAATAAGTCGGTTATATGAATCCTCTATAACCAATCCGGTCTATTCAGGCCTAAATCATTCTTATTAATAGATTCGCCTTACGTTAAAACGATGTGTTCTCTTAATCTCATGCTTTTCTTACACTGACGTAGTACCCCCCCCCCCCCCCCGGATAAATACAGATTGTTGAATTTCTGTCATTAGTAGATGCTCTGGTTAACATTTTGATATTTGTCTGCAGCATAATATACGGTTCCTTCAAGAAATTCTTCAGAATCGGAAGTCAGATTTCCTCGAATGGCTCATTATTATATTGATAGGTGCAGAGATCCTCATTTCGGTTTATGACATTGCCCATAAGTCGTCAATTGCTCTGTAGGTTTAGCTTCTGAAGTGTTGGAAATTTGAAATAACACATTGCACTCTAGTTGTGGCCTGGAGTTGCTGTACATATGAAATCCTAAAAAAACACATCTACATGCTATACGGCACTTGGTCTATCTTAATTGTAAATGCATGGTCACTTTATTACAGCAGGGGAGGTACATCATTTAAGCCCAGTGCCCCAATGTAGGGGGAATTTGATTTAGTGGAAATTGATTGCATTTTTGGTGCCTTTCTCCTGTAAGTTTTGATATTCTTTCCTTTTTTTTTTGTGTTTTGATTTTTGCCTCTCTTAATTTCTTTTAGAGAATTTTACATTTTCCAAGTGACGACAATGAAACGCCGGTGGTGCCGTTTTTTTTTTGTTTGGTTAAATACTTTGTGCAAAAGTATACATGAATGCACCCTCTTCTGTAGTTCTTTTTGGAAGAGATATTCAATTTTCCTTGCAAGAGAATCTTCTTAGAGAATTTGAGTTTAGAAAGCATCATATAATTATTAAGTGGTTTCTTCAGAAATCAAATGCAAACAATTTCAGAGAGAAAATGCAATCATATCAAAGACATGTGTGCTTCTAACAACTGGATATTATGAGTCTAAATACTCTTCTATTATATCATTTTCATCCACAGAGAAGAAGAGTCATAATGCATCATCAAAGAGAATGATCTGCATCCATCTATATCGAATGCAAATTCAATATGTTCTCAAAACTAAAAGCATGTTATAGGTTACTCTAAGGTATGTAATGTAATGTGAAACTTTTTATGTAATTTAGATATATCTAGTTAAAGTTTACGTGTTAACTAATCCTGGATTCTTGTCAGGCAATCCTAGACAAAAATGTTACATATTTGACATCCTACTAGCTGGAGTTTTGAGAGATACATTATCATTTAGCTCTCATTGAGTAATTCTATTGTAAAATCAAATTGCTTTTTGCCATATTCCTTCATGTTTCATATGATATTTTTGTTCTTATCAAAGCAACCATCTCATGTGTGCATTAAACATAGGTTTCTCTTGATCATCATACCGTACTTCCACATATCTACTTAGATTTGACCTTCTCGAATTCATGAAGGGACTTCTCATAATTAGAATTTCTCTGTGGAAGGTTCAGTTTGTTATTCTTTCGGATTTTCTTTTTTCACATTGCAATCGTACTTGGCAAAGAGCCGATTTATGAAATAGCATTTAGTCGGATTCACATCATTATACTCGAAAAAGATAAAATTAGGAAGCAAAAAGATAGGAAGGGTCCCTGTTAGGTGCCAAGGCATTTACTTCAGTGGCTTGGGATCCTAGTGAAGAAAATGTTCTTGGCATCATAAGGTTTTAACTTGGTTGCGCTTGTGTTTGAGTTTTATACATTGACTGTTTAAAATATATTTATACAATCAAGTCTTTTGTAAAGCAGTTACAAATAAATCTCTATGATACGTATTAAGTGATTGATAACTTGAAAAAGTGATAACTAATATGTCGCTACAAGTTGAACTATATACGCTGATAGTGTAAAAGATATTTATATGCCAGTATATAGGTCGCACCACAACATGCAGGTTTGGCACCTTGGCAAATGACGCCACCGTCAGCAGTCAGCACCATGACATCCAACTTTTGCTCCTTGGCACATCTTCTCCAATCTCTGAAATAGATTCTACTATATCCAAGTTCTTTATGTTAATCTTTTTGAAATTTTGCAATTCAAAATTAGAGGGCCGTGACTGGCATCAGACAACATAATCCTTCGCTTATAGAACTCGTAAAAAGTAACACCTGTCATGCCTCATTAGTCATTACTATACCAAGGGGACACGCCCTAAGCCAAAACTATATATGACCATTACTTGGCAATCTTTCAAAATGTGGGTTCTTATTCCATTCACATACATAATACGTTCGACATGGTTCTACGCTTTTTAAATATCCAAAATACATAAACTAACTCCCACAGTCATTATGGATCTCTAAGGATATTAACAAAATGGGACACAACCCGTAACAAACGTAGTAAAATAATTGGCCTTCACGGAAGTAGAGTGGAAGCTAACCACTGCGACTGGGATAAGTAAAAGCGCATGCTAAACTCGGCACATAACCTGTGGATCAAAGGTAATGGAATGAGTCTTACGCGCTCAGCAAGTCTCATACGTATTGTTTGACCCAAAAGATATCGAAACCTTCTTGGATTAAATCAATTAATGAAGATAAAGAGGTAAATCTCAGCTAAGTGTAATAAAATCTAGATTGAATATAGTGTAAGAGAAATACAAGGTGAATGATGCTTGTTAGCGTATTGGAACCAAATGATTACTCATACATGCGAGAATTTCAGATGTAAGAGAATACAACAATGAATGCAATTAGTCCCCCTTTACAGAGTGTTCTCTCTCCTTTATAGGGGACAATCCCCCTTTTTACCCTAAAAGAAGGTACAACACAAGGAATATTCGAAAGGCATATTCCCATTATTTCCTATCATGCAAACACGACCACAGACGTGCATTCTCTAGCCACTGTTAGTTGTCACTCTTATTAACGATCCAAGGAAGCGGCATCGTAAGGAACTCGCTCTTTGCTACACTCGGTATCGGTCGTGGTCGTCTAAATTTCGACCTATACAGTTAGTCCCTCCGCTTGTCGAGGTCGCGACCTGGGGTGTCCTTGATAAGCGGACGTCGCCCATAATTACGAAGAAATTTGGTTTGCAAACCATGACGATTTTGGCTGATGACGGAAGAACGGTGCACTTCGCTATACCCTGGGCGGTGTGTTCTATTTGGGAAGTGACGTCACTTCCACGTGCGTCATCATTGTGCATCTTACCGAGGCAGAGATTGATGGCCTGTCGCTTTAGTTTTGCTGCCACGAGAAGCCTTTTCACTTCGATTCTGGCGCCACCCAACCCTATAAATAGGGGAAGGGTTTGTTTATTCAAAAACTTTTGGCCATTTCTCTTCTGATCATTCCCTTTCGCATTTTTAGCTTTGCTTCTGCGATTTTCTTTATTTCCTCTTTCTCGTTCATTGTTCTTGGTCTCTCTCGTTTCATTAGCACATCTTCCTCCATAGACATGCTTAGAACACACCGATCACGTGAGGGGATTTCTGACGCCACTCTGTTATCCGTGGCGCTTCCCATTGGTAGTGAGGACGCGATGGCTGGGGAAGGGGATAGTTTTTCCACCGTAGACGAGTTGTTACCGAGACACCCCATGTCTAGAAGTGACTTCCTCAAGGACCTTGCTCCTACTCCCACCCCGGTAATATCTGAAATCGAGTAGGCCCATATAAATACCTTGCGTACCAAGTATAGCATTCCCCCTCACATCGAGATGGTTCCGATGGGGAGGGACCTCGTGGAGGTCCATAGATCGGAGTACTATGCTTTTTATGAATACCCTTTTGTAATCGGTCATTCCTTCCCCCTTCTTACGTTAGCGGAATAATTCTATCAGTTTTATCGAGTTTGCACAGCGCAATTCTCTCCGTACACGTATAAAATATTTTTGGCATTGACAAAATATGCGGAGTTGGCGGGGTGATAAGTAGATATTCACCATCTCTTGCACTTATTTCCCCCCAGTTTTCATAGGGGTACTATGGTACATTTGAGGCACCATGGAACCAAAGGGTTGGTGGTCGAAACTAACGACCGGGTGAGCCGTAAGTTTTGGCACAAGTATTTCTTTGTCAGGACTGAGCATATTATGTCAGACCCCGCTGGATTCCCGGAGCGGTGGAATAATAATCGAAGGTGTCGTAACTTTTTTACTCTTTCTTTTGTTTTCTGTTCGACTTAGTGCTTATCTGCGGCTTTCTTTTGCAGCTGTGAGGCATATACCCCATCCTATTGTCGGTATAAGGGACTAGGTATCCCGTTTACTAGATCACGCAGTGGAGACTCGGGACTGGCCCGCTTTTATGAAACATTTTGGGCCGAATGTCTCATCTGGTAAATATTTTTCCTTTACATTACTTTTCAGATGTTTGCCATTATCTATTGGTATGACTTTTTGTGATGACAGGTTGTGGCGCTTCTAGGCGGAGGGTCCCAGTTCCTGCATTTCGCAAGCCGTCGCCTCGACGGGGATGCAATTTATTTTGGATGATTCCGTCCGAGAGGGTCGTGATCCACCGATACAGGTGAGAGATTCCTCTCAGGATATGGTCATGAGGGAGGAGATTTCTTTACCAGCCTATCGCCTCTTGGACGAGTCTTCTAACGCGGACGAACCTTCACTGAGAAAAAATAGGAGGGTAGAGCTCGGGAAAGACATGGCCGTTGAGACTGATAAGATTAGGATGGGTGCGTCGGGGACGACACCTGTACCCGCTTTTACGGCAGACACTATCTTGGCGGGGAGGTCTCCCCGGACGGAAGAAGTTTACCAAGGAGGGGGATCTGTGTGCTCCAGTGAGGGTGGCGCGTCGTCTATTGTTGGAGGCGGCTTACGTGTAGAGGACGACGACTCGGGTTCGAACGTCGACCCAGGGGATGTTCGAGAGTTTTTAGAGCGCCATACTCGCGTAGAGGTCAGAACGGAGGGTTCTGATCAACATATAGTCATCCTCGGGGACTACGACTTGCTGTTGAACTATGATCAGTTGGCATCCGTTTTCGCCCCTTTGTGTGTTGCCCCTGAGAGCGAGGCACTTAGAGTAATGAGTAATGCAGAGTTGTCACAGAGCGTTTCTGGCATGGCTTTGTGGGTAAATGTCTTTCTTTTCTTTTAGTAGTTGGATCTGTCTTACTATTTTTGGCCAATCCTTCCGTTTTAACTTTACTTTTCATGTCAAACTCTCATCATGGAGATTGAGTGTGAGCGCCGAGAAAGTAGGAGGATGACCATCTATGGAAAGATGTCTTCTAATTATCAAGAATATTGTACCAAGCATCGTGCGATGGCCGACATCTACAATCAGGATCGCGACTTCCAACTGTTCTGCGAAGGTCTCAAACAGAGAGAGGATCAATTGGCGCGTAAGGTCGCGGAGCTGAAGGAATGAGACGAGGACCTTATGAAGGCCGTTGCCCGTAGTAGTGAGCTCGAAGCTTCCCTTAAAGTCAGGAAAGATGAGCTTGAGTTTAATAGGGGAGTAGTGGCCGAAAATGCCGACCTCCAAGCAAAGGTGGCCAGTCTAACTGCCGAATTGGACATGAAGACAGTGGTGGTCGATGAGCTTAAGGGAGAATTGAGCGTGGATGCTGATAGATTGGCCCACGCCGAGAGGGAGAGGGAGACTGTCATCTCTGAGGAAGTGGTTTTAGAAGATGCCCTCCGTATTTGTAGTTGGAGCGGGCCAAGGAGATGGAGGCATATGCGCTTAAGATAGCAGGACTGAAGGGGTGTATTCAATGGTTGGAGGCAGAACTGTCCGCGTTAAATGAGCAAGTGGCTTCTTTGAAAGCAGAAGATGTATGACGACGGTCGAAACCTTCTATATCTCATGTTTCAGCTGATCCCGTCGTGCCTCAATATTTGTATGAGTTGTGGGTTCACGCTGAAGCCCAGCTCGATATGTATAAGGCTCTTCATGTTGATGAGAGGTCATCCGAAGTAGAGCTTCGGGTTGTGCGTGCCAAATCCTGTGCATCTCGTGAGGCATGCGGGTACGATCCCCTCATGCCTGATGGGGATAATATTAATTCTAATAATGCGAACAGACTTGCCTCCGACTCTTGGTACGAAGACGTGTATGCCACCAGAAATATTGTGTAGTATTTGGTTTGTATTTATTTTTGTATCGCAATTTTTGTAAGGGTGTCTTTGAGCCCTTTGTAAAGACAAGTACTTGTAATATATTTGCTGTAATGAAAAGTTGTTTTGTCGATTCGGTGGTAAACTTTGCTACATTCATGTTATTCCGAACTTTTGCCGAAATATTAAATCCGTTGTGTTTTGAGTGAACTCGAACTAATTTCTTTGACGATGACCTTAGCCCTCGGGATGTTACTTTCGAGCTGGAGCCGAAGTAGTATCCCATCATGGTTTGAGTGATGTCGAATTCATATCTTTGATGATGGCCTTAGCCATTGGGATGTTACTTTCGGGCTGATGCCGAAGTAGTATCCCATCGTGGTTAGAACTACGTCGAACTCATATTTTTAATGATGGCCTTAGCCATTGGGATGTTACTTTCAGGCTGGTGCCGAAGTAGTATCCTGTCGTGGTTTGAACTGCGTCGAACTCATATTTTTGATGATGGCCTTTAGCCATTGGGATATTACTTTCAGGATGGTGCCGAAGTAGTATCCCATGGTGGTTCGAACTGCATCGAACTCGTATTTTTGATGATGGCCTTAGCCATTGGAATGTTACTTTCGGGCTGGTGCCGAAGCAGTATCCCGTCGTGGTTCAAACTGCGTCGAACTCATATTTTTGATGATGGCCTTAGCCATTGGGATGTTACTTTCGGGCAGGTGCCGAAGTAGTATCCCTTTGTGGTTTGAACTATGTCGAACTCGTATTTTTGATGATGGACTTAGCCATTGGGATGTTACTTTTGGGCTGGTGCCGAAGTAGTATCCCGTCATGGATCGAATTGCGTCAAACTCATATTTTTGATGATGGCCTTAGCCATTGGGCTGTTACTAACGGGCTGGTGCCAAAGTAGTATCCCATCGTGGTTCGAACTGCGTCGAACTCGTATTTTTGATGATGGCCTTAGCCATTGGGATGTTACTTTCGGGCTGGTGCCGAAGTAGTATCCCTTCGCGGGGATGGCATTCTATTGTATTTATTGGAGTGTCGCATATGCCGATTTTATTCATGCATTGGAGACGCGTGTTGATTTCGTGTACATAATGGAGTGTCTGTATTCCTGTCGGAAATATATGCTGACTTCGTACTTACAATGGAGATTCTTTATATCTATAATGGCGATACATGTCAACTTCGTACATACAATAGAGATTCTTTATACCTAGTCCCTTCATTGCTCGGCCTGGAGATGATGTCAGCAGGCGGGGCAATGAATAATACTTCGGATCTCGAGATGTCTCCCATGTCGCCTCATTAAAAATCTCCCCGAGAAAACCCGATTGGGACAAAACCTGGGTGATGGAAAAAGAGTACGACTTAGGCGAATTCTCTTTTCAGAAGTGGAAGTATTTGAGGTGGGCGATTCCAGTTATTTTATAATAGTTTCCCTTCTATTGTTTCTAATTGGAATGCTCCTTTGTTTGCTGCTGCTGTGATTTTATATGGCCCGTCCCAGTTTGTTCCCAATTTCCCTTTATTCGGGTCTTTCGCTGCTTGTGTTTTGGCTTTGAGAACATAGTCCCCGACTCTGAGTGGTCGTACTTTGTCCTTCTTGTTATGGTACCTTTATGCTTGTTGTTTTTGGGCTATCATTCTTATGTGAGCCATATCCCTTCGCTCTTCGACTTCATCCAAGTCTTGTAATCTGCTTTCGTCGTTGCTTGGTTCACTCTCGCTGGAGTATCTCAGGCTAGGTTCTCCGACCTCGACAGGTATAATTGCGTCAATCCCATAGACTAACAAATACGACATCTCACCTGTGCTGGTTTTTGGCGTGGTACAGTATGCCTATAGTACCTCTAGTAGCAGTTCTGGCCATAGCCCCTTGGCGTCATCGAGCTTCTTCTTCAATATATTTAATATTGTTTTGTTGGAGGACTCAGCTTAACCATTACCGGTGGGATGGTACGGCGTGGAGAGTATCCGTTTAATATGCCATTTTTCAAAAAATTTGGTCATTTTCTTCCCGACGAACTGAGGTCCGTTATCGCAGCTGATTTCTTTGGGAATGCCGAAGTGCCATATTACATTTTTCCATATGAATGCGATGACTTCTTGCTCGTGTATTTGGGTGTACGCACCTGCTTCCACCCATTTGAAAAAATAATCAGTTAAAACCAAAAGGAAATGTGCCTTACCTCGGCCTGCTGGGAGGGGTTCGATGATATCCATTCCCCACTTTATGAATGGCCACGGTGAAGTGACGAGTTCTCCTGCTTGGTATATCATGGGGGCATATTTTTGGCATTGCTCACATTTCTTGACGTAATCCATGGCTTCTTTTTTCATGGTAGGCCAGTAGTATCCTATACGGATGAGGCATCTGACGAGGGCTCAGCTTCCTGTATTGGCACTGCAGTGACCCTCATGCACTTCTTCTAGCACCCGCCTTGTTTGATTTGGCCCAAGGCATTTGGCCAATGGACTGCCGAATGTCCTTTTGTAAAGGTCATGGTTGTCACACCTCCTTTTTACCTACACCCCCAGAAGGGTATATATAAGAGAGTTTTTTCCAACTTAAAGTGACAATCAAAACGGGATCATTTTATTAAATATTCAGAGTCGCCACTTGGGATAATTTGTGGTGTCCCAAGTCACCGGTTCAAATCCCGAATCGAGGAAAGATTGACTCTGTTTTACAGTCCGCGAACACAGAAATCTGGATAAGGAATTCTGTTAACCCGGGAGAAGGTATTAGGCATTCTCGAGTTCCGTGGTTCTAGCACGGTCGCTTAACTGTTATAATTGGCCTATTATCTGATTTTAATACATGTTTTAGCCTAGGGTACAATTATAACTTTATAACCGCTTTTATTTAAATATATTGTTTTAGGAAGATTCAACGTCACATAAAACGCGTCTTGAACCACGTTACATAAATGCACCCGTAATCCACAACATATTTATCTAACGTTGTTGAGACTTAGATTTGGGTCACATAAATGTGCACCTGAGTTTAGGAAAATAATTTTATAAAATAGCGCGCCTAAAACAACTACGCACTTGAGAGTTGTTTATTTACTTCAACTTGAGATTCTTCGTGAACTCATTGTTCATTGGCCCATATATGTCAAGCATTCACTCAATGTTCTTAAAGTAACGGAAACGTCCTCCAAATAATTACCTTAATACTAGCCAAAGATTGAGGCCCAAAAGACGTAACTAATCAACACAACCAGCAAATCAAGCAGTTGGCCAAATAATTAACTATTGAGAGACTTTATAGAAAATTATATAATTCATTTATTAGAGCAAACAACATCAGAATATAGAATAGTCGGAATGGAATTACATGAGCATAGAAAATGGGAGTAGAAGAATGCAATCAATATGAGCAACTGGATTAGATGAGGAAAGACAATTCACAAACCAATTAGTTGGAACTTCCAATTAAAGGTCGGTGCAACTCTTATTTGTCATCACACAAAAAAAGAAAAGAAGCTTTCCCTACACACACAAAAAACTTCCCCTTACATGAATTTTAATAAAACGTTCTCCATGACAGAAATCAATAGCCAAACAGAGATCTCACAAAATTAATCAACAAAGCAATATCAACATGAAATTATATATATGAGTCAAAAGTGGGTAAGCAAATAGAAAAGAGGTAAGAGTAAACCTCAATATAGCTGAAGATTGATTGTTTCACTACTTTGAACTTAAAAATGTGACAAACCACAAGCGGAACTATGGACGGAACCGCGAACCGAGCCGCAAACGGACTCAATTTGGCTTCTTCATGTTTTTGGAATTCCAATGTAAATGAGAGGACTTCTACTTGAACGTAGAGTGAAACGGGATACTCCAGTTTTTTAAGATAATCTATGAAATTAGTGAATAATTCTGACTTTTCCTTTTGAAATTGTTGAGTTAAAATAATGATGGAGAAGAAGAGGGATTTTTTTGTGGAACGGGGTGCTGTTGTCATTTTATTTGAAGAAGAAAGTGACGTTCTTTTTTTTTTATCATATGCGGTTGACCTCAATTTTTAGGCGTAGTTACTATTATATAGGGGTAGGAATTAGGTTAGGGGTATGGGCCTAGGAGTTATGAGCTTGGTAATTATGGACTAGGTCCAAAAATTTGGCCTAAAAATGGGTTGCTCGAGCCCAAGTTTTATTCTTTCTCCGCGAACGAGATCAAAATACAATCTCATTTATTAATTAGTCATACTTAAGTAAAATAACTGTTAAAATAAGATTGACCATTAAAACAAAACTATTTTTGGTATTTTCAAAATATCATACTAAAAGATAAAAAAATGAAAAAATCATTAAGATAACATTCCTAGAATTACTTTTGTATTTTTGAATTTAGTAGACAAATTAAAAGTAACTAGATAAAAATATTAACTAGCTAAATAAGAGAAAATAATTTTTGTAATTTTCATTTTTTGTGATAAAATAAAACAAATAGAGTCAAAATTAGTTGAAATAACTATATTAAACCTAAATTAAATATTTGCATGCTAAAGTGGGTGAAATTTCGGGGAGGGTCAAAAATCACATGTCTACAGTTTCCCCTCTTTGGTTGGAAATACGAAGTATTTTCAGACAAAGAACGACTAGACAGGTTTTTGACCCGACCTTTATTGAGGGAGACCAAAACTAAGAGAAAGGAAGAGAATGTGACCGAGCCCTGGTATCTGTGCTGCCTACATATCCTTGGCTCTAAAGGAATCATGTCACGTGTAGTTCAGAAGTGAATGAGGTGATGGAGTACCGAGGTGGAGAGCCGGTCGAGGTGACGTTCCGCTGAGGTTCCGGTCCGCAGTCCGCAATCCTGTTATTACATCAAAATCAAAAATGAAAAAGACTAACTAAGCCTATCAGCTACGAGTTACAAGATTCCTATCTACGGGTCTTCTGAAGCTTGATCTTGAGTCTTGGTTGGTTTTTCATGAAGACTTTGATCTGAATCTTGATGCTTGTTAGCTGCAGGTGTTGGTTCAATCTTTTTCAGCTTTTTCAAATCAAGACGGGACATGCAGAGCTTGTGACCTCAGCCATGTCTTGAGTAGCTCACATCTTTCATTAACTTCTGCATTTGGATTCACTTCTTGTCTTTCTTTTTTGTTTTTTTTTCTTTTTTTTTGGATTGTGACTAACTTCTGTTGATCATCTCGGATTGCCGACTCGCATTCTTGACGCGAGCTTCTTTTGTTGCTGACATGAATTGCATTCTGAATTGAATTCTCTTATTTTCTAGGCGGACGCCTGATTGCTGAACTTGAACCGTCTTCTCTTGTTACTTGACACTGTTTTCCCTTGCACCTTGAACCATTTTCCCTTGAAACTTGAATTGTCTTCCTTCGAAACTGCTTTCCCTTGAAACTTGAGTGGTCTTCCCTTGTTCTCCAGGTGGGCGCCTGATTACAACAAAACAAACAAAACAAAAGAAATTTTTTCTGCCCCAGTTTGCACTAGGAAGATTTGTGAGTTGTTAGCAAAATTGTAAACCACTTGTACTATTGATGCAATGATGAGAGTAAACTAAAGAATTGACTAGGAAAACTATAAACTTACTTGACTAAAGTAAAGAGTGACCCTATTCTCCAGGCGGCCCCCCTGATTTTAGGAAAACTAAACATTGATAATCTTAAGAAAACTAAAAAAAATGTCTCCCTTTTTTTTTCAAATTCAGACTTTTTTTAAAATTATTATCTTAGGAGAAAATTCATCGGACTAGGTTTTCTATCTTAGGAGAAAGATTCATCACACTAAGATGTTTATCCTAGGAGAAAATTCATCAGACTAGGTTTTCTATCTTAGGAGAAAGATTCATTAGACTAAGATGTTTATCCTGGGAGAAAATTCATCAGACTAGGTTTTCTATCTTAGGAGAAAAATTCATTAGACTAAGATTGTGATCCTAGGAGAAAGTTCATCAGACTAGGTTCTCTATCTTAGGAGAAAAATTCATCAGACTAAGATTTCGATCCTAGGAGAAAGTTCATCGGACTAGGTTCCCTTTTTTGTTATCTTAGGAGAAAGATTCATCAGACTACGATTTATATCCTAAGAGAAAATTCATCAGACTAGGTTTTCTATCTTAGGAGAAAGATTCATCATACTAAGATTTATATTGGGAGGAAAATCCATCAGACTAGGACTTTTTATCCTAGGAGGAAAAATGTGAAGATCAATGGCAAGATTTTATGCACAATAGCAAGACAAATAAAGGCAAAGATTTGAGAAACTTCCCTTTGTCGGCTCTTCTCGTCTTTTCTTTTTTTCTTTTTTTTTCTTTTTTTTCTTTTTGAACCACTTTCCTTGCACTGCTTTGTTTCCTGTTCCACATAATTTTTTTTTTGTCAGTTTTAAAAATGGTGGTCGGTTTGTGGCCTTGTGTCTTAGGCAGCTTGGCTTCTGCTCAATCAGCTTGAGTCGGTTTTAAGTGACTTTTGCTCTGCATCAACCCTAATTGTTTCACACCCGGTACCATTCGAAGTTATCCAACTAGAGATCTTTTCTTAGATGACCTTTTCTGATATCTTGAATGACTTCCTGCTTTTGAGCAATTTGTCTGTCAGAGAGAATCACAAGTTATCTTTGCTTACGCCAAATAGGCTGATAAGAGTCTTTTGGGGGAGCCTTTGCATGAATCCTCAAGGCACGTTGACAGTAACAACCGAGTGTACTGGCCAAATTTACTTTGTGCAACTGAAAAGTTGGTAGCAGATTTTGATATCTTTTCTTGCTTGTTTTGACAAGGACTAACTCAAAGGGAAGGACACAATGCTATAAAGAAACAATATTAACAAGAAATGCCCCATGTCGGAAGGACAGAAGGAAGAGTTTTTTTCCCCAATAACTAGCCTTAATGGTCATGACATGCATTTTGGACTCAACGGCCTAATCTATCAAACTAACCCAATCTTCCCTTGTGCCATTCTTATGAGCTTTGAAGTCGGGCTTGTTCGTGCCAGTTCTTTGCATCAGCTTCGCGACTCACTTTCGACTAGTGGTGCCCCGAGGGGTTTTCACCAACAAGTCTCTCTCATTTATTCATCTTTGCTTACCATCATCTTACAGTGCCCGTGAGGGTTTTCACTAATAAGACTCTCTCATTTTTCTTTTCTTTTTCTTTCCCTTTTTGTGAGGAACTCGACGGTGTTCTACGTCATGTGACAACCGTTGCTCATTGCATGCTTCTCTTGACATTCTTGAAGGCATATCGGGAGGTCTTTATTTGGAAGGATTTTGGATAGGGTTGGAAAGAAAGGACGTCATGTAGGCTCAAAATAAACTCAAAGTAAAGGGGGCTGTGGACTTACAACTCTTGGAATCGACTCTTTCAAAAGTGAAATAAAATCTCTGCCCCAGTTTCAGCTATTGGGGATTTTTGGGATTTTCCTCTTTTTTTTGAATTCTTATTTGGTTGGACCGAACCGTGAGGCTGCCTACATATCCCTTTTTTTTAAGGAATCAGGTCGAACGTAGTTTAAACATCTGGCCTAAACTATTTTTCATCTTTCTTTCTGTTTCTCTTTTCCTTTTCTTTTTTTTCTCTTTTTTTTCTCTTTTTTTTGTTTGCCCCAGCTTCTATTTTTGAGGGCATGGACCTTTGACAATTCTTTTTTTTTCTCTGAACTTTCTAAGAATTTCCCCAGTTTGTACTCTTGGGACATGGATTTTTTTTGACTCTAAACTTGATTCCAAAAGAGGGCGGTCAAAGAAAATAACACATGCTCAAAAGGGGTAGCGAAGGAGATAAAGTATTTGGGTAGCAGAAAAAGGGCCCCCCAACCTCGAGAACGTCAAACATGGTATCTTTTCGCGATCACAGCATTGACGAACATATCTGTCTTCTTGGTGTGCCATGGTCACAAGACATTTTTTCATCCCTTAGTGACAAACTTTCCAACAAACTTCAATTGATTAAACATCCTCAAGTCCGATCTTCACAATGATTTGAAGGTGAATATTACTCGACCTTAGTTCCAAAGTATTCCAACTCTTTATTCATCCTCAAAAGTATATTTTTTTAGTTATTGAATTCCAGATTAAATCAATTCCTAAGATCTGGCCAAAATTTTCGCGTGCATGTCATGTCACTAGAACTAGCGAGAAAAGAACTAGGAACAGAATGACACAAAAGGACAAACTATATTTTATTGATTAAAGGATGAAATGGTTTTACAACTAAACAAGCAACCCAAAATACGAGTTACAACCCTAAAATAACCCGAATAATGAAAATAACAACAGAACAGACAGACAAGACTCACACAAACAGAATGGAGGGATAGAAGGATTTGACTCAATAAAACAAATAAAATCTGGATCACAACCCTGAAATAACCTCGATAATAGAAAAAATATCAAAACAAGCTACCAAGATTCCTTCCTAGGGAGGAGGGAATGACTTTTCAATTGCTAGGCTTGATATTTAGCCACAAATTTGCTCATCAGAATCAGCAGAGCCTTCTCCAATTTCAAAATCATTAACTTCAGTTAGCAAATTCCTGAGAGGATTCTCATATTCCACGTCACCAGGCATCATCCTCACAAAGTGTGCATCATGATGTGCAGGTAAAGGATTCTGCGTGATATTCTGGATGTCACTGTCTTGGATCACAATCAGGTTTTCCTGGATCATCCTTTCTACTTCTCTTTTCAAATACCGATAGCTTTCAACATTGTGCCCCTGGGCATTGGAATGGTATTCACACCTTTTAGAAGGGTCAAAGCTTCTCGCACGTGGGTCCACATGATTTGGAGGAATATGTGCAATCATGTCATAATGCCTTAACTTCTCAAATAAGCTTGCATAGGACTCTCCTATTGGTGTAAAATTATCTTTCAACCTTTGTTCCCCTTTATACCTCTGGCTTGGATATGGGTTATAGGGCACCTGAAAATTTTGTGGAGGCTGTTGGAGATTTTGTGATGCTCGTGCTTGCCTTCTGGGGTGTTTTGGTGGCTGGACAACATACTTAGGTGGAGTGACAAAGTATTGAGGGTTCTGAGGTGGATAACACTACTCAGGGGAGTCATGGAAAACTTGAGGAGGCTGCTCATACCTTCAAGATGTTCTCCTGGGACCTCTTCTTGACCCTGATGTCATCATGATTTCTTCAACCTTCTTATTTGTGTCGCTAAAATTATTAGACTCAACCCGGACAGCCTGAGTTGCGGCTTTGAGAATTGCTTGACTTATAATTTTGCCTGTCTTAAGACCATTCTCAATCATTTCTCCCATTTTGATTGCTTCCGAGAAGGATTTACCCACTGCGGACATCATGTTTTGAAAATAATATGGCTCTTGAGCCTGAAGGAAGACAGTGATTAACTCGTGCTCATCCATAGGTGGCTTAACTCTGGCCACTTGCTCTCTCCATTTAATGACATATTCCCTGAAACTTTCAGTTGGTTTCTTCTTCAAGTTTGAAAGGGAATTGCGGTCTGGGGCAATGTCAATGTTGTATTGGAACTGTTTGACAAAGGCCTGTGTCATGTCATCCCAAACATACCAGTGAGACGTGTCTTGATCCATAAGCCATTCGGAGGCTACTCCTGTGAGGCTTTACCCAAAATAAGCCATCAACAATTCTTCATTTCTTCCCGCACCTCTCAGTTGATTGCAATACCTTTTCAGGTAGTCTATGGGATCTCCATGTCGATCATACTTTTCAAATTTGGGAGTCTTGAAACCAGGTGGCAAGTGGACATCGGGGAACATACATAGATCTTTTAAGGCAACACTCTTTTGACCTGCCAACCCTTGCATGTTTTTCAACCGTTGTTCTTAGCTTTTCACTCTTTGGGTCATTTCTTCCTGTACCATCTTTCGGGCAGACTTCTCAATGTTTGCAGGAAGATCAAACGAGTACGAGTGGTACTCAGAAGAGTGGTATTGCTCTTGCTGTGTAGCAAATTGTGACTCATGACGAGGTTGTCCTTGACCACTGGCCCATGCTTGACACATTTCGGTCATTTGCTGTTTCAGTATTCTATTTTTCTCAAACACAGTAGATTCTTGTTGAACCCTCTGACCTTGAGTCTCTTGAGCACTTGTAACAACTTCGATGTCAGTTATCATTTTTCCTTGGATCTTGTGTTTCCAGCTTACCACAAACCGACCACCTCAACTTTCTTCACAATTCAAAACAAAACATGTTAGAATGGACTCAGTCGGTCCTTATTATTATCAATATTCTTTCATTTCTTCATTTTTTTTCATTTCTTTTTAATGATGATCGAACCTGATGTGGGTTGCCTACGTATCATGTGGGAACATGAATCAGATCTTGCGTAGTTCGGGAAGATCATGAATAATGTAAATAAACTAACTATTTTTTTAATTTTTTATTTTTTTAATTTTCGAAAGAAAGACTTATAAAGAAGAAAGAAAATATTTATTGATTTCAATTTTTCTTCAGAATTTTTGCAAAGAAAGACTTCTAAAGAAGAAAGATTTTTTTTAATTTTTTTTCTGGAATTTCTAAAGAAAAACTTCTAAAGAAGAAAGAAAATATTTTTGGAATTTTATTTTGAATTTATGAAAGAAATACTTCTAAAAAAAATAAAATATTTTTGAAATTTGAATTTTCTTTTCAATTTTGAAAGAAGAATGCAAATATTTTTGGATTTTTTGAAAAAAATTAAAAGAAAATATTTTTGTATATATTAAAAAAAAAACAATTAAGGTCTAAAAGAAAGGCATTCTAAAGAAGCAAGTAATGGAAAATATTTTTTGGATTTTTGAAAATTGGGATCTAAAAAAAAGACTTTTCTAGAGAGGAAGTAAAGGAAAATATTTTTGGATTTTTTGTAAATTATGGGCCGGAACCGATGAGGTTTGCCTACGTATCTCACATCCCGTGAGAATCAGACCCGCGTAGTTCGCCCTGTTTTGACAGAACAGAAATTGACTTATTTTGAAATGACTTTTCCTCTTTTTTCAAAATTTCGGCAGAGTTTCAGGATAATTCAAATACCTACTTCTCACTCTTGATTTTTTTCTCTTTGATTTTTTTTTCTTTCTCTTTCTCTTTTTTTTTATTCTTTTTTTTTTCATTTTCTTTCCCTATTCTAGAAGCCAGTCAACATGCAAGCCGAAACAGACAAATACACAAGTAGCACGTAAGATGCATCAAGATGGTCTTTTGATTTTTGGGTACACTTGTCCTAGACGGACCCAACCCCTGTGTTGAGTCCCCAAAGTCAAAATGCACATGATGCAAACAAGCGTTCCTACTAGGGATCCGACATGAGGCTATGTTATACTAGGTTTAAAAACCTGGGTTTATTTGTTCTAGACCTGGCTTACCCGAGCGGACAGCTCGAGCCGAGGGGGGGCAGCGTACAGGGAATACAAAAGTTTTACCGGCTTTGCAACTTATCCGAACCTCGTTCTAAAATTTGGGATATGACTCTAACAGAAGAAAAGTCACACGAAGTGCACACTCCTCCATGATTTAGAAGACTCAGAGAGAGGAAGAGTTTCGTAGCAGTTTATATACAGTTCACAGAATATCAAAGCGGTAAAAACAACAATTAGCCCATTAGGCCCAAACATGTAACAAAATCAGATAATGGATAAAGCCAACTATAACAATTCATCTAAGCTCTAATTCTTGAACCCTGAACCAGAGATTCTAGGTTCGATCCCCAGTAGAGTCGCCGGAGCTGTCACACCTCCTTTTTACCTACACCCCCGGAAGGGTATATATAAGGGAGTTTTTCCCAACTTAAAGTGAAAATCGAAACGGGATCATTTTATTAAAAATTCAGAGTCGCCACTTGGGATAATTTATGGTGTCCCAAGTCACCGGTTCAAATCCCGAATCGAGAAAAGATTGACTCTGTTTTTTACAGTCCTCGAACACAGAAATCCGGGTAAGGAATTCTGTTAACCCGGGAGTAGGTATTAGGCATTCCCGAGTTCCGTGGTTCTAGCACGGTCGCTTAACTGTTATAATTGGCCTATTATCTGATTTTAATACATGTTTTAGCCTAGGGTACAATTTTAACTTTATAACCGTTTTTATTTAAATATTATTTTTAGGAATATTCAACGTCACATAAAACGTGTCTTGAACCACATCACATAAATGCACCCGCAGTCCACAACACATTTATCTAACGTTGTTGAGACTTGGATTTGGGTCACATAAATGTGCACCCGAGTTTAGGAAAGTAATTTTTTAAAATAGCGCGCCTAACAACTACGCACTTGAGAGTTGTTTATTTACTTCAACTTGAGATTCTTCGTGAACTCATTGTTCATTGGCCCATATATGTCAAGCATTCACTCAATATTCTTAAAGTAACGGAAACGGCCTCCAAATAATTACCTTAATACTAGCCAAAGCTTGAGGCCCAAAGGACGTAACTAATAAACACAACCAGCAAATCAAGCAGTTGGCCAAATAATTAACTGTTGAGAGACTTTATAGAAAATTATATAATTCATTTATTAGAGCAAACAACAGCAGAATATAGAATAGTTGGAATAGAATTACATGAGCATAGAAAATGGGAGTAGAAGAATGCAATCAAAATGAGCAACTGGATTAGATGAGGAAACACAATTCACAAACCAATTAGTTGGAACTTCCAATTAAAGGTCGGTGCAACTCTTATTTGCCATCACACAAAAAAGAAAAGAAACTTCCCCTACACACACAAAAAACTTCCCCTTACATGAATTTTAAAAAAAAATGTTCTCCATGACAGAAATCAATAGCCAAATAGAGATCTCACAAAATTAATCAACAAAGCAATATTAACAAGAAATCACATATATGAGTCAAAAGTGGGTAAGCAAATAGAAAAGAGGTAAGAGTAAACCTCAATATAGCTGAAGATTGATTGTTTCACTACTTTGAACTTAAAAATATGACAAACCACAAGCGGAACTACGGACGGAACCGCGAACCGAGCCGCAAATGAACTCAATTTGGCTTCTTCATGTTTCTGGAATTCCAATGTAAATGAGAGGACTTCTACTTGAACTTAGAGTGAAACAGGATACTCCAGTTCTTTAAGATAATCTATGAAATTAGTGAATAATTCTGTCTTTTCCTTTTGAAATTTTTGAGTTAAGGTAATGATGGAGAAGAAGAGGGATTTTGTTTTGTGGAACGGGGTGCTGCTTTTATTTAATTTGAAGAAGAAAGTGACGTTCTTATTTTTTTTTATCATATGCGGCTGACCTCAATTTTTAGGTGTAGTTACTATTATATAGGGGTAGAAATTTGGTTAGGGGTATGAGCCTAGGAGTTATGGGCTTGGTAATTATGGACTAGTTGCAGAAATTAGGCCTAAAAATGGGTTGCTCGAGCCCAAGTTTTATTCTCTCTACGAACGAGATCAAAATATGACCTCATTTATTAATTAATCTTACTTAAGTAAAATAACTGTTAAAATAAGACTGACCGTTAAAACAAAACTATTTTTGGTATTTTCAAAATATCATAATAAAAGATTAAAAAAATGGAAAAATCATTAAGATAACATTCCTAGAATTACTTTTGTATTTTTGAATTTAGTAGACAAATTAAAAGTAACTAGATAAAAATATTAACTAGCTAAATAAGAGAAAATAATTTTTGTAATTTTTATTTTTTGTGATAAAATAAAGTAAATAGAGTCAAAATTAGTTGAAATAACTATATTAAGCCTAAATTAAATATTTGCATGCTAAAGTGGGTGAAATTTCGGGGAGGGTCAAAAATCACATGTCTACAATCATTTACGAGGCTGTACCTGGCCGCATGTATTCGAAGCTTTTTGGCTTCTTTCTTATCTTGCGGGAGTGTCACCTCCTACAAATATGTTATGATACGGCTACGCCAGTCCCAAGTTAAATTTATAGAATGTACCTCGACGTAGTCTATTGAGGAATGGATGAGGGTGACCACATTTTCTTTGCTGATATTTTTGGTAGCTGCCGCTAGTTTGGCGAGACCGTCTGCTTCGATGTTCTATGTCTGGGATATATGGTCGAGGCAATATTCGTCAAATTCTGGTAGTCGTTTGTGAATTTCTGTCTGGTACTTCTGCAATCTTTGTTTCTTAATTTGGAAAGTCCCAGTGACTTGATTTACCACGAGTTGGGAGTCACAGTGAAGGGCGAGTAGTCGAGCGCCATACTTGAGGGCTAATTTCAATCCTGCAATTACAGCCTCATACTCGGCCTCGTTATTAGTCATTTCAGGACATCGTATATTGACGAATCACTTCCCTTGTAGGGACTTTGAGGACGAGTCCTAGTCCCGATCCCGACGCATTAGATGCACCGTCGGTGTAGAGAACCTAGAGGTCGGATCGTGTAGAAGTGCGAAGAGCTTCTTGCTCAACCTTGGGCAGTATTTTTCCGCTGAAATCAACGACGAAATTGGCAAACACTTGCTACTTTATTGCAGTTCGCGGTTGATATGTCGTGCTCGCTCAATTCTATGGCCCATTTGGCCAACCTGCCTAATAGCCCGGGTTTGTGCAAGATGCTCCTAAGGGGGAAGGTTGTTACCACTTTTATGGGGTGGCATTGAAAATATGGTATAAGATTTTTTGAAGCTACGACTAATGCCAGAGCCAATTTTTCAAGGTGGGGGTACCTCGTTTCGGCATCAATTAAAGTTTTGCTGATATAGTAAATTGGAGATTGCGTACCTTTGTTTTTGCGGACTAAAACTGCACTTACCGCGACTTCGGAGACCGTTAGGTATACCAGGAGGCACTCGCCTGGATTTGCTTTGACGAGTAATAACGGTGAGGACAAGTACGCTTTCAGTTTTCTTAGGGCATCGACACATTCTGAATTCCATTGAAGTCCGTGATCTTTCCTTAATACATTAAGAAATTTATGGCATCTATCTGATGACCGTGAGATGAACCTCGATAGAGCGGCTATTCGTCCTGTCAATTTTTGTACCTATGTTTTGCTGGTTAATGTCTCCAGTGTTCCTTTGATGGCCTTGATCTAATCTGGGTTGACCTTGATGCCTCTTTGCGACACCAAAAAGCCGAGGAACTTACCCGAGGTTACGCCAAAGGCGCATTTTTCAGGATTTAGTTTCATGCCGTATTGCCTCAGTATGCCGAAGGCTTCCTTCAGATGATCGATGTGATCTTCTTTCCTTTTCGACTTCACTAACATGTCGTCGATGTAGACCTCCATGGTCTTACCGAGTTGATCTTTGAACATTTTGGTGACTAACCTTTGGTATGTTGCCCCCGCGTTCTTGAGTCCGAACGACATGACTCTGTAGAAGTACATTCCCCGGTGAGTGATAAAAGTAGTTTTTTCTTGGTCTTCTTCTGCCATTAGAATTTGGTTGTAGCCAAAATAGGCATCTAAGAAGCTCAGCAACTCGTGCCCCGACGTTGCATCGATGAGTTGGTCGATGTGTGGTAACGAAAAGGAATTTTTTGGGCATGCTTTGTTTTGGTTGGTAAAGTCGACACACATCCGCCACTTTCCATTTTTCTTTTTCACCATGACCACATTAGCGACCCACTGAGGATACTTTAATTCTCGGAAGGAGCCATTAGCGAGCAACTTATCGACTTCTTTGCTAACCGCGTGGTTGATTGCCGCATTTAATTTCTCCTTATTTGCCGCATAGGTGGGTAGAGGGGGCCGACATTCAGCTTGTGTGTGGTGATGTCTCTTGGGATGCCCGGCATATCTAAATAGGAGAAGGCAAACAAATCGGCATTGTTAGTTAAGAATTTATGGAACTTACCTGGTTCTGAGAGATTGTGCCCGATATAAGCTTTTTTCGTGCTGTTGTTGTTGTCCAGTTGGACGAGATCGAGGTCCTCTATAGTTGCCTTGTAGGCTTCTACAACGGCTGGATCTTTGATAGCCTCTATTTGTGCTTTGGTTTTAGTTACCGATATGGATGACTGCTATGCTTCCGCACTTGCTCCCTTTAGTTGCTGGGTGTGTGCACAATCCTGGGCGATTCAGTAGCATTCTTGGGTGGTGCGTTGCTCGCCCCAGATGCTGAATATTTCCCATGGAGTGGGAAATTTGATTACTTGATAGAAACTTGATGGGACGGCCCTCATGGCATTTATCTATGGACGCCCTATGATAGCATTGTAGGTTGTTTCTTGGTTCATGACATGAAACGTTGTTTCTAGAGTGACTCCTCTGGCCAGAACGGGCAGCACTATCTCTCTAGAGGTTCGTTCAATTGCATTATTAAAACCCGTTAGTGTTATGCAACACAGTATTATTTTTATCCATGAGTCTTATTTGTACGAAGACTCGGGGATAGATAATACACACGCCGCTTCCATCATCCACCATTATTCTTTTTAATTCGGTATCCGCAATACGTAAAGTTATCGATAATTAGATCATCCATAAACTGTCGGCATCTGACTTATTGAAGATGATACTATCTTCGAGGTCGTCATACCATTCGTGAGCGATTGACCATTTGAGTTTGTGTGTAGTGGTGAACTTACGTGGTTGATTGCCGTATCATCACCACCGCCGATGATCATTTATGGTTTTGGGGGTCCCTGAGGTTGATTGCGCCCTCGAGCAAAGTTAGCCCGTCCTCGATCACATACTAGTTCTTCCAGGTGTCCCTAGTTTAGCATTCTTACTACTTCCTGCCGCAGGCGTATGCTGTCTTCGATCTTATGGCCCCTTTCCTACACAAAACATTCGATTTCTGGGTGCTCAGGTCAGATTTCATCTTTTGTGGCCATTGCACCTTTGTGCCGAGCTTCTCCAGTGCATATACTATTTCTGAAGGAGAAATGCAAAAGTTATGAGCGGATAATAGTGGAGGCATACCTATTTTGTTTTGGTGTGGTGCGGCATGTTAATGAGTGATATCTGTGTGTCGTGGAAGAGGTGGGATGGATGTCCGGATGTAAGGCTGATGCCTCTGTCGATTGAAACGGGGTAATTGATCCCTTCAGCCATCGTTGCAACGATCTTTCCTTGTTTCAGTTTGGACTGATGTCAGCCGTTGGATCGAACCATTGAGGTCGTCCTCGTCTACCCTTGCTTCAGCACAATAGACGTTGTGGATTTCTTCCCAAGTGGTGGGAGGGTATTTTATGAGTCTATTTAACAACTTTTTGGTTGCTTTTGACCCATTCCTGCTTAACCTGTTTTGGTAGGCTGCTACCGCCATACCCTCTGATATGTTTGGTAGGATAATTCTTACCCTGTTGAATCTGGCTAGGAAGTCCCTGAGTCCCTTGCCCGTCGTCTGTCTAACGGCGAAGATGTCGTTTACCCTGGCTTCTGCCTTTTTCGCTCCTGCATGAGCGACGACGAATTTGTCTGCCATTTCTTTGAAAATTGATATTGATCGTACCGGCAATTGTGAGTACCAAGTCAGCGCTCCTTATGTCAGGGTTTCGCTGAACTTTTTCAGCAGCACCAATGACACTTGTTCTTTCGACAGATCGTTGCCTTTTACGGCTGTGACGTAATAGATTATGTAATCTTCCGGGTCTGAACTACCATCATATATTTTCAAGTATGGTGGCATTTTGAAGGTTTTTGGAATGGCGTGGGGGGGGGGGTTGCCTTGATTGTATGGTTGCTCGGCGAATCGACCGACATCCCGTTTTGGTAGCAACTTTGAAGTGCATGATATTTTATCAACCCTTTCTTGGTGCTCCTTCATCTGATCACGGAGCGCCTTGTTCTCGTTTTTCATTTCTCCCATTTTCTTTAGGATGGCTGCGAGTGCGTCGTTACCTATATCAATAATAATATGAGTGTTACTTGTGCGTGGAGTTTCTAGTTCGTCGACGACTGTTACGGCGTCTGCGTGTATTGAGCCTCCGATGTCCCTTTGAACGGGTTTATCAAGTATGTTGCTCAGAGTGTTTGTCAACCACTCTTCCAATAGCCTTTTCACAGTTGGTGGTGCTTCTCCTGTTGTGGATATGGAGGCCTCTTTCTCGCGCGAAGCGGTTACGCTCTCATGTGTGTGTGTGTGGGGGGGGGTGAAGCTTCTCATCTAGGTATGGCATTTGGTGTTCCATTTTCATTCTCCTCCTTGCTGTCTTTGTTGATGATGTTTAGGAGGTTGGTTGAGACACCTGCTATTGCTTTCAGCCTTGTGTCTCCTTTTCCTGTCATTGTTAACTTGTGCGAAGCTAAGAAGAGGCGATTATCTCTTTCAAGGGTTAGTTTATGCAAAGCTAGATGAAACTAAAATCTTAGCTAAATAAATTCCCACAGACGGTGCAATTGTTTGACCCAAAAGATATCGAAACTTTCTTGGATTAAATCAATTAATGAAGATGAAGAGGTAAATCTCAACTAAGTGTAATAAAATCCAGATTGAATAGTGTAAGAGAAATACAAGGTGAACGATGCTTCTTAGTGTATTAGAACTAAATGATCACTCATAAATGCGAGAATTTCAGATGTAAGAGAATATAGCAATGAATGAAATTAGTCCCCTTTTACAGAGTGTTCTCTCTCCTTTTATAGGGAACAATCCCCCTTTTTACCCTAAAAGAAGGTACAACACAAGGAATATTCGAAAGGTATATTCTCATTATTTCATATTATGCTAACACGGCCATAGACGTCGTGCATTCTCTAGCCACTGTTAGTTGTCACCCTTCTTAACGATCTAACAAAGTGGCATCGTAAGGACCTTGCTCTTTGCTACACTCGGTAACGGTCGTGGTCGTCCAAATTTCGACCTATACACATATCATACCAGGACCCCTTACATACATGAACCGGGATAGAGGGGGATCTAGTGTGGTGGAGTCCGGAACCAAAGTAACGTGAAAAGTAAGCAAGAGAATCAAAATACTACGTGAAAATAAGAGAACACATTTAGCTATAGAGCATTGCTAATCATGCGCTATGTACGCTTGGAGTGGCGACTTTCGTTAATAGCCGTTTGGTCATGGTTGTGGCAAGTTGTTGACTTCCTATCGCTGCCGGGACTAACTATCTTTGTTTGTCTACTTGGATCAAGTAGACAAGAAAATATGTGCTCCTCTAGGCTTGAAAAGATTCTCATTGAGCCTAGTTGGACCGTGAGTAATATTAATTATACTAGTCTTTGAAGAAAATATGGATTAAAACATATTGTTTCTTGTATTTTCTATTCCTCAATCGTTTCACTTGCATGATGATACAGAGAGGAATATATACACGTAGAGATGGACTTAATAGAGAGTCCTATATCAGGTGTATGCCTGTTACATATATCCTAATGAAGTTGTATATATTAAAACTCTACAACTTTACCACAAACGACTAACGATAGATACAAGCCTAATAGAGTTAGGTTTAAGCATTGTTACAGACCTACTAGAGTCCTAGCTAACCTCACCAGGTTGTCTTACATCCCCTCTCAAGCTGGTGGTGGGGTGTGCAACAACACCTAGCTTGGTTCGAAGATTCTGAAATTGTAACTTGGGCAGAGGCTTGGTGAAGACATCTGCAACCTGCTGACATGGGGGAACAAATTTCGTCACCATGGCGCCTTGGACAACCTTTTCTCTGATGAAGTGATAATCAAACTCGACATGCTTTGTTCGAGCATGTAACACTCGATTATCAGTCAAGTGTAATGCACTAATATTGTCTGTGAAGAGTAGAGGAGGTCTAGGCAATGAGATACCAATATCTTTCAACAAGTAAGTGATCCACGTGCTGTCTGCAGCTAGTGAAGCTAATGAACAATACTCAGCTGGAGGTACAGCAGGAGGAGGCTTGGCAGGTAGCGGTGGGAGTTCAACAAAGAGATCGATGCCTGGAATATTGGATAAGTCTGGACTCGAGGAGTTTGCTCCTGAACTGTAATGAGAGGACAAGTTGCTTAGGTTAGTAGGACCTGGTATGGCTATTGGACTAGAAAGAGATGAAGGGCTTTTAGGATTGGAATTATTAGAACCTGGTATGGATATGTCAGAGGTATCCGAAGACACTTCTAAAGGTTCAGGAGGTCTGATATGGACTGTAGGAGTAGGCTGGACAATGCCTGTTAAGTCTTCTGGGGATGGGGTATCACTAGGTGTTTCTGTAGCTTCAAGTTTTCCAATAGCATATTTGTCATAGTGTTTCTATATGAACTCCTAGAATATAGTAAACTGAGTGTTACTTGATTCTGCAGAAAGATCATTAGTAGAGAATACATAGGGTAACTTGAGTTAATCAAAAATAACATGGCGTGATATGAAAACCTTCTTTGACGAAGGATGATAACATCTAAACCCTTTGTGGAGTAGGCTATAATTTATGAACACACATGGAAATATTTTTGGTTGGAACTTGTTCTTATTTTACCCTTTCAGATAAGGAAAACATCTGCACCCAAACACTTCTAAGGAGTTGTAATTTGGGTTTTGACCAAACGATTTAGAGAACGGGGATTGTATGTTCAAAGTAGAGGTAGGCATCATGTTAATTAGAAAAACTGCAGTCATAAAGGCTTCAACCCAAAGGAATAATGGCAAGTTTGCATTGAATAACAAAGTTAGACCCATTTCGACAATGTGTCTGTGTTTTCTCTCTGCGACTCCATTCTATTTCGGAGTATGTGGACATGAAATCTGTCTTTTGACACCATTTGAGCCAAGTGATGATCAATGAATTTTAGGCTATTAAACTCTCCTCCGCCATCAGACTGAAAGACCTTGAGTTTCCTCGTCTGGAAAACTGTAAAAGTAGATAAAAAATAAGATTTTCTTTTTAGAGGGTAAAACCAAGTGGATCTAGTGCAATCATCAATAAATATAACATAATTTCTAATTCCTTGAGATGATGCTACAGGAGTAGGACCCATAAATTACTATGCACTTTTGCCAATGGCTCAATTTCTCTTTTATTCGACGCTTGAAAGGGTAACTTACAACTTTTTTCCATTTGACAACTAGAACAAAGTAACTTACAACTTTTTCCCATTTGACAACTAGAACAAACAATAAAAGATTTATTCCATCTTTTGACATTAATCATTTTATTGCTATGTAAAAAGCTAAGAATTCTGGAATGTGGATGTCCTAATCTTTAATATCATATTGTATTTTAATTCTTCTCTGCTCTTGTAGTTGTCAATGCCTTATGTAAATTTTCTTCCATGGCGTACAAGTCATGCCTTATATTCCCTTTTGCCATAATTGTTCTCATTCTCTTGTCCTTAATAAAAAACCTTCGTCAGTGAACTCGAGAGAGCAAGGATTATCGGCAAAAAGTTTACTAATAAAAATAAGTTTTTTCTTGAGTTTGGGTGCAACAAAAACATTCTTTAAATTGACAAGATCAGTAATTTATCATCATTACCTATTATGACGAGATCAATTCCCTTGAATTGAGAAGGATTTTTAAGTATACCTGAAGAGTTCACCATGTGATTGATAACTCCTGAATCCGTGTAAAGATGACTGCCATGCTGATCGGAAAGAGTCATAGATGCTAAAGCCTGTGGAATCTCTTGTTGTGCTTGATAGGAGTATCCCATGTAAAAAACACGAAAGCGCCATATGGTTGTTCCTTCCACAAATTTGACAAGGATATTTTTGGAGTTTTCCTTCGACTGACTTGGTCCAAATTGTGTATTGAATTGCCTTTGGTTAAAACTTCCTCTAAATTGCCTCGACCTCGTCCTTGTGTTCTCTATCCTATCAAGGCTACAACTGAGTTAAGATTTTCCTGTGTTACTTGCTCCTCTCCATCGTCCCTCATGTCAAAACCTCTAAGGGCATTCACAAATTGATTAAAGGTGGGATATGGTGCTTTACCAAGCATCACAGTGCGAAGGATCTTGTATTTACTACCAAGACCTCTAGCAAAGTTAATTACTTTGCTATCTTCATCCAATGGTTTTTGAATAGCCATGAGACTATCATAGATTCCCTTAAACTCCTTTATGTATTCCTCAATTGATTTGGACCCTAGTTTCACAGTTTAAAGTTGTTACTTCAGCTGAAATTCCTTGTCTTTGCTTGCTTGTAAGTATGTATCCTCAAGGCAAGCCATATTTATTTTACAATAGAGCATCCAATGATGAGGAACACCAACTCTTCTGTCATTGTTCCGGAGAGCCAACTCCTAAAAAGAACGTCATATTCTTCCCATTATGAATTTTAGGTTTGGATTAACATCTCTTTTCTCATCCTCTATGGTCTCGGATGGGGGCTCCTCTTTAACGATTTTGTCGACTTTTAAAGTCTGCATAAGTTGAAGGATTTGTGTCCTCTAAACAAGGTAATTTGATGGCTTTAGTGTAAAGGAACAGATCGAGATGGGTTGGGGAAGTGAAAAAGGGGTGAGGGCTAGGGCTGTGCTAGAGGAAGCGGCCATGGTTGTTTTGTGAGGAAGGGAAGTTCAGGATCGTTGGTTTTGAGCCTAGTGCTCTGATACCATCAAGAAAATATGGATTAGAACACACTGTTTCTTGTATTTTCTGTTCCTCAATCATAGCACTTGCTTGCTTATATAGAGAGGAATATATACACGTAGAGATGGACTTAATAGAGAGTCCTATAGCAGGTGTATGGCTGTTACATGTATCCTAATAAAGTTGTATGTATTATAACTCTATAACTTTACCACAAATGGCTAATGATATATACAAGCCTACTAGAGTTAGGCTTAAGCATATCTGCAAACCTACTAGAGTCCTAGCTAAGCTAACCAGGTTGTCTTACAATCTTTGAATATGTGTGCGTCCCTCGTCTTAATGCCCATCACTGAATTGTAGGTTACTTGCAGCCTTTTCCTTTCTCACTCTTCTTTTATTCTTTACATTTCAAACCACCGCCCATGTTGGGTAGTCATTGCTTTTCCTGTAGGTACAACCATATAGTCCTTACATGTGGTTTTATCGCGTCTTCTAATAAGAATAAAGTTTGATTGGAAAAAGGTTACCTTCATACTTAAAAGTTATCAGGGAATAATTTCTCTTTTTCAGTTATGTATTAACTACAACTACATCATAAGTTAAAGTGAACTCTAGGATAACCTTTCCTTCATCATTACTAGTACCATCACCATATATCTACCGTGTAGTTAGCTATCGTATCAAATACTATTTGTAGAGCATAAGCATTAATTACATTTATGATCATATTTTCATATACAAGTCTTAATGAGATAATCCTATCAACACGTCCTTAATTATTTTATAATAGTTCCCAACTCATTCATGTTTTAATCTATCTGACAATATTAGGGTTTATAACCTATGATGCCTATTTAACCTTTTGCCTTGTCCATTTAGTTTCTTATACCATATAATATCAACTCTTCTCCTTCTTAAAACATCTACTAATTTTATTGGTTTTTCCATCGAAGAGCCTATGTTCCAACTACCTACCCAAATCCGACTCTTCCGGGCTATTTTCTATCACATTAGTGCTGATATAACAAGTGCTTAGGTGAACACGTTCTAACGATATTTGTACTATGAGATTCATCATAAATTGACTAATTGCAATGACTATCTCCTACTACAGTCTTTGTTAGTTTATATGAGTCCACCAAACAGTAGAGTACCTGGTCCTCTATGAGGTTAAGCTGAGAATGCTAGTAAAACTGTAAGTAAATGAGACACATGATTTTTACGTGAAACAATCCCACACAAGGGGACAAAAACCATGACCTACACTTGTAGGCTTTCAACTTCACTAACTTGTAATCTCACTATTACAAGCCACTTTATAATTCCTCTACTACAAAGGGTTCAACATAACTAGCTTTTGATACTCTTACCACAAGCCAATTTGTGACTCTGTAGTTACAAAGGCTTTAAACTTATGACTAAACCTAGTCACAACATAAACTCAGAAAGTTTACGAATTTTGGGTTTCCTAAAATAAAGCTTCTAATAAAGCAAGATAGGAGTTACAATGAAGAACAAATAACAAGATTACAACTCAACTATGAATACACATAGACTCATTGTGAAATTGATCCTTAAGTGGAGTTGTCTTCTTGTTCTTGACACACCAGTGACTTTAATGCCGGATGAACACTTTAATTCTTGAGAGAATATCACTGAAGGTACAAGTGAATGTGTTGTGCCTTGCACCAGGTTTTTATACAACAAAAGACATCACAATGGTGATGTCAAATCTTTGTACACGCTTCTTCCTAATGAGAAGTGACTGCTGCACTGTCTACTGCACTATCTACTGCACTGTCGTGTGTACAGTTGCGGACAGTCACTTTCCGTAGTTGCATTCCAGCTGTATAGTTGACTTGTACTTCTGTCAGAGAACCCAAAGGGATCAGGTCCCTGTTATGTTCCTTTTTGTAACAATTTCGGATAGTCACTATCTGCTGTTACGTTCCAGCTGTACAGTTGACTTGTACTTATGTTGGAGAACCCTAAGTGACCAGGTCCCTGTTGTGTTCTTCCTTGTGGTTGTTCACTCACTTGCTGGAGATCATACTGAACATTGTTCATTTGAAAAGTACACCAGGTGGGTAAGGTTCTTTATCTGGTTCTTGACAATAAGTTTTTTAGATCATCAAAACATAAGAAGCATAAGGCAAAGACATTGAAAACCCATCAATTTCTCCCTTTTTGATGATGACAAACTTAGGCAGTGATGGTATTTGTTTAGACCAGAGATAACCAGATAAGGTACTAGAAACTACACAAGTTCCCCCTACCCTTTGCTTTTGATTCCCCCTTAATCAGATCCCTTATGTTTGCAGCAAGTTTCTACACAAGTCCCCCCTGACTCCCTAACCCCTGACCTTTTTCCCCCTTTTGGCATCATTAAAAAGATACACAAGCATGCAATCGGCATAAAAAAGTCTAACACAACCAACGCATGCCACATATATGTACACAACATGACAAAAAAGAAAAGCAAGAGGAAAACAGCATTGTACATGCATAAAAAGGAGTTGTTTCATGAATATTAACAATGGAATGAGCAAAACAGGAGTAGTAGTGGTGAAATCCAGCATGCCTATCACAAAAAGACAAACAAAAGGAAAACACCAGCCACAAATCATTAAAGCAGAAGATAGCTGGCCACTGAGAGGATCCTAGGGGTACTAGAAGAAGGAGGCTTGGAAGAGGAGGCAACAATGGTTTTGAGAACCAGGTCCAGTCGGGCATTTGCAGACAGTTGTTCTTCAAGCAGTTTTGCATGAAGCTTATCATTTTCCTTTATCAGGTGGGCAACTTCTTCATTAATGGAATCGGGTCCTTTAACTGCTTGACTGAGCTGAGTTTCCAGTATGGCATTTTGAGCCCTCAACCTTCTGATCTCTTCAGAAGCTGCATTTTGAGCATTGATCAGCTGAGAAATGGTCGAGATGCTTCCACCAACTCTTTCTACGCACTCACATTCTTCCAGAGTGGTTTAAGAGAAGGTTTGCTTACGTGTGCCCACTCTGGGGTTACCAAAGGGGACCTTGTAAAATCTAAACACTTGAGTGAGGAGAAAACCATATGGTAGCCCATGATTCCCACCTTTAAAATTTGCCACCTTTTGCATATGATCTATCATGATTGCTGGCAAATTGATTGGGACAAACTCATCAAGTGCCTCCATTAAGACCACTATCACTGGGCATGGTCCTCAGAGGACCAGTTTCCCGTTTTCATTTGCTAGATCCTTCAATAGGCTTCCTTTCCAATTTACTAGCCCCACAGTATCATCTTTAGACATGACTTGCTCAACTGGACTCTTCTTAGACTTGCTGCTGCCCTTCACGGATGCCCCATTTTGTTTCTCAATAGTTTCATCAGATGCTTTATCCACAGACTTTTGAGCTTTTATAGATTGTTTCACTAAGGAACCATGTTCCTTTGGAGCATTTTTGTCAACCCCACTTACTGGAACACTCTTCTCAGTAACAAATTCCCCTTGATTCATCAACCTCTTTTTCCTTGTCTTGACACTCCTCCTAATTTTCTGCAATGTAGACTCAAAGCCCTCTTTCTACTGTGACCTGATAGTGGGTGACTTGGAGGAGGATTATAAGAGCTTAGGATAATCAAGAGGTGCAGAAGTGGGTTTGCTTGGAAGAGAATCAGGTTTTTCAGTAGGTTTTTCTGGGAATGTCTCATAAGCCAAAGACTCGAGAAGTATTATGGTTCTTACATCGCCTAGGAATGGAGTTTCTTCCCATTGATACTCAGATAACAGATATGCTCCTTCATTCATCAGACTCTTAGAAGCGATAGCCATGATGTTATGCGATGCTTCCTTTTCTGGTGACTTTGTGAGAGTCACTAAGTCCAACATGGAGGAGTTCAGATACTAATCAGGATCATCCTCAGAGACCACTGACACTTGAAAGGTAAAACCTCCTAAGTGTTCTTTGATGAGATAAGAGGAATGATGACATATAGGGTTTTCAGTACACGGAAAGAAAATAGGGTTGTCAGAAAAGGAGAGACTATAGGAAAATAGGAGGAACCAGGTGTGGATACAGTTGTATTGGAAGAAGTGGAATGGTGAATTTCTGGGGATGATTTTAAGGATGATAGGGAAGTGAGAGTAATGTTAATGGTGGGAGAGGGAAGCGATCGTTAGATTGCCATTATAGGAGTATTTAGTAGGTAAGTAGAGTGAGAGAGAGAGAGAGAGATGAAGAGAGAATCATAGATATACATAAGGGATGAAGGTTCATGACTTGTTGTGAGGGAGAAAGAAAGTTTTATTGGAAAGAGGACTAATGATGAGAAGAGAGAGAAACGAGTTCTGAATAGTTTTGAAAATGGCGGTAGGTTTGTGGGAAAACATTGTTGTGCAGAGGGGATGAAGGGATTTGAAAGACAAGACAAGACATGCAGACTTTGAAAAGTCGGATGATGTGGCAGTTGAGTTAATTTTGTTAACATTTTTGAGGAGGCATACAGAACAAGCACATTATTACTAACCTGTGGTACAGGAACCTGATGCCCGAACATTTTTTTTTGAAAAATATTTTAGCAGCTCTTCTTTCGTAGTTCATAACTGTGCCTTTGGCTTCTATGATCGTCATGCGTGTTTACCTGTAACAATATCGATGTGAGTTAGGCTTTGCCAGAAAACACTTTAGCTAATTTTACATGAAGGTGCTTTTCATAGCCAACTGATAGAGAATCAGGTTCTCCATTAGGTTTCAATAACCCCAGCTTCACCTTGTTTCTTCCAAAATGTTCCCTCCTCAAGGCTTTGGTGAGGATATTTGGAATTTGGTCTTTTGTGCCGCAAGACTTTCCACAGATCAACCCTTTCTCCATATTGATCCTTAAAAGATAATGCTTCACCTCAATGTGCTTGGTCCTCTTGTTTTGAACTAGATAGAGAAGGTATACCATCAGAAAATACCCCAAAATCTTCCAGTTGTTGCTTAATTCAAAGGGTTTGAGCACATCAGGATGCTACCGCTACATATTCTGCTTTAGTTGTTGACGAAGCCATTGCGTTTTGCTTCCTTGTGCCCTAAGAGACGAGACATGATCATGGAAAGTGAGCCATTCCAGAAGTGTTTTTCCTATCTACAAGATAACCTGCATAGTTAACATGAGCATACCTAATAAGATTGAAACTGTCACCTGAGGAGTAATACAGGACCAGGTCCTGAGTTCTCTTAGGTATCTCAAACTTCTTTTGGCAGCCTTCAAGTAGGATTCCTTGGGACTTTGACTTTGAATTCTATTCTGGAATGGAAATACAGAAGGGACCAATTTTTTTTTGAATTTTTTATTCTCGTCTAAAACCAAAATGAAGATGAGTGATTATGTTATCAGGTAGATGGGAGATTTTGTGTTTCCAGTTTGGGACTGAGGTTTGATTGGTAGAGGAACTTGGTAGGTTAATTGGATTTCCCTGCACTCCTTGTTCTGTTACTTGTGGAGTGCCTTGCACTGCATCTCCACTCTTTCTTCAGCTTCAGTGGTAGTAATTGAAGTACCAGGTTCCTTATGAGAAGTGGAAGAGAATGTTGCATTGCCTTTCACCTGTCTCCTTCATCTTACTCATCATATCAGCCTTCCCATTTGAAACCTCAGATATTTCCCAAGTGCCAGACATGGTTCATTATATTGATCATCACTATTTCCTCCTTTGTTAGAAGAAGGTGTCTCGTTGAATAGCACATGAACACTTCCTTCCACTCAGTGTGCTCTTTTGTTGTAGACTTTATGGCTTTTGCTTTTTGGGGAGTATCCCAGAAGGATTTCTTCATCGCTTTTTGCATCAAACTTCCCAAGTTGGTCCTTCCTGTTGTTGAAACCACGATATTTTCATTCAAAAAGACTCTCAAATAAGTTATCCTTGGTTTTCTTCCATTTGGTAGCTCATAGTGGGTTTTGTTCAGGAGGGACCTGATCATACACCTGTTCACCAAGTAGCAAGCAAAGTTTAATGCTTTTGCCCAGAATTTTTTGGCGGTTCCACTGTCGATGAGCATTGTCCATGCCATGTCTTCCAAAGTTTTGTTCTTTCTTTCGGCAACACCATTTTGTTGTGGAGTCCTTGGTGTTGAGAAGTTGTGTGTGATTCCATTTTTGTTACAAGCTCATCAAATTTGGCGTTGTCACATTCTGTCCCGTGGTCAGATCTGATGCATACTACTTTCAATTTTATCTTCACTTGGATCTTCTTGACAAAGGCCCTAAGCACCTTGAAAGTCTCATCCTTTGTTCTAAGAACCAGTGTCCAGGTGAATCTTGAATTTGACAGACCACGAACCAGGTCCTTCTGAATCAATTTATTCAGAAATGAGAAGCTTGATTGCCCCAATCTTTCATCCCAAAGTTTTGCATCATTATAAACTGACTTCAAGCATCTCATATCACCAGCTTGTAAAGATTCAAAGTCAACAACGTAGATGTTCTTGTATCTTTTTGCCATTAAGACCACTTTGCCAGTTACCAGATTGGTAACTGTGCACATTTTTTGATAAGAACTCTAATTTGTTCCCTTTATCGCAGATTTGAGAGACACTCAGGAGACTGTACTTCAGGCCATCCACATAGTACATGTTTTCAATTGAGTGACAAAGAGATTTTCCAACTTTTCCAGCATTGAGAATGTACCTTTTTTTTTCAAGGGATACATTCCCTTCCTGCAGTGCTTTCAGTGAGAAGAAATCTATGGTGCTTCTAGTCACGTGCTTTGAGCATCCACTGTCCATGCTTCATTACAGTCCGCTTCCTCTCACTATTCCCTGCTCATGCAAATTATGGGTTAGATTTAGGAATCCAAACTAGTTTGGGTCCCTTGTTATGATAAAAAGGATGGATAAGGGTTTTTCTAGTCCATGCAGGCAATATTCCTTTTTTGCGATCGACACCTTGTCCCTTATTAGTAGTCACTTTGTCAGTAAACACTTTGTTTTTCTGAACAGATTGAACCCTTTCCTGGCAATTTTCTTTGAAGTCCCCATTGTTCCCACAGTAGGTACACAACCAATTATTAGGAATAGTGACGTGCTTGCTGTGAGGGTTGTAAGGAGTTTTCTCCCTTTGGAACCCGATTCCCTGCCTATTTCCACTATTATTCAAATACATGGCAGTGACACCATCTGAGGACCAGGTCCACTTTAGAGATTTCTGAAGATCAGTTTTTACTTTCTCCAATTCAGCTTGGAGTTGTAGATTTTTTCTCAAGTTCACCACATAGACTAGTTTTCACATCATTTAATTCATGTTCAAGCTTGATGTGTGTCTCACTAGCTACTTCCTTCCCTTTCCCAAGACTCACAGTCCTATGTTCTCTATTGAGTCCCTCAATGGTTTCCTCTAGGTCTGTGATTATCACTAAAAAATCATCCCTCTCTTGCTCAGTAGCTGAAATGTTTCCTTCTAGAGTGTGTTTCTCATTACTGAGACCTTCTATTGTTTCTTTCAAGTCAACAACCATTACCATCAGGTCATCTCTCTCATTTTCTACACTAGTTAATTTTTTCATTTAGAGTATCTTTTTATTTTTCAAGATTAGTTATGGTCTCATTTAGGTCCACTACACAGACCACCAGATCATCTCTAGATTGTTCAGCTTCTCCTAGTTCTATGGTCAGGATCTCTGATAGCTTATATGAGTCCACCAAACTATGGAGTACCTGGTCCCGTATGAGACTGATATGTAGAATGTAGTAAAGACTGAATGTAAAGGAGGCAAGAGATTTTCTACGTGGAAAAAACCCACACAAGGGGATAAAAAAACCACGACCTACTCTTGTAGGCTTTTAACTCAACTAACTTGTAATCTACCTATTACAAGACACTTAGCAATACTTCCGATTGCAAAGACTTCAAACTAACTTGTGATGCAACCACCACAAGCTACTCTCTAACTCTCCTAGTTACAGAGGATTTAACTTATGACTATTCCTAGTCACAACATAAACTCTAAAGTTTACGAATTTGGTTTGTTCCTAAAGTAGCGCTTCTAAGAAAGCAAACTAGGAATTACAATATAGAGCAATTAACAATATTACAACTTAACTATGGGTGTACATAAGACTCGTTTAGAAACTGAAACTTAGTGAAGTTATCTTCTTGTTCTTGACACACCAGTGACTTCAATGCCGGATGAATGTTTCTTCTTCTTGAGAGAGTATCACTTAATGCACATGTGATGATGTGTCTTGCACCAGGTTGTTTTATCATAAAAGATATCACAATGGATAGTGATGTCAACTCGTGACGTACTTTTTCCCAGTGAGAAGTGACTACTGCACTGTCTGCACAGCCACTTCTGGGCAGTTGCATTCTAGCTGGATAGTGGACTTTGTACTTCTGTCAGGACACACCAACAGACTAGGTCCTGGTTGTGTTCCTCTTCTGTAACAATTGCCAGATGGTCACTTTCTTCTTCTACGTTCCAGCTGTGCACTTGACCTGTACTTCTGTCAGAGAATCTCAAGGGAGCAGGTCCCTGTTGTGTTTCTCTTTATATTGAATGCGTACAGTCACTGACTTGTGCTTTTGTCAGAGAACCCTAAATGACCACCGCATCGCGTCCCTCTCCTGTTCCTCCCTATGGTCGTTGATCCATTCGCTGATTTTCTGACTTCGAGCATTTCACATAAGATGTGTACCCTGTGGGACAAGGTTCTCTATCTGGTTTTTCATAACAAGTTTATTAAATCATCAAAACATAAGAAGCATAAAGCTAAGACATTTGAAAACACATCAATTTCCCCCTTTTTGATGATGACAAACTTAGACATGAAAAACATTTGTTTAGATCAGAATTAACAATTAACCAGATGAGATATCAGTAGTTCCCCCTTAATCTTAGATCTCCCTCCTTGTGAGTTTTAGTTCCCCTCGACCTACCTCGACCTCCCTCAATATCCCGCTTGCTTTTCTTGCTCTATTTCCCCCTTTTGGCATCATGAAAAAGAACAAATATGTAGAAGAGCACAAGCAGGAAATTAGCATAAAGAAGTCTAACACAGCTAGCTCATGCCACATATGTGCACACAACATGACAGAAAAGAGAAGACAGAGGAACATAGTGTTGTACATGCAAGGAAAGGGGAGATGTTTTATTAATGTTTACATTGGATTGAGCAAGTCAGGAGTAGAAATGGTTAAGTTCAACATGCCATCACAAAAAAACAAGTAAACACAAGTAAAACAGCAGCCACAAGATGTTGGAGCAAAAATATCTTGACACTAAGAGGATCCTAGGGAATACTAGAGGAGGGAAGCTTGGAGGATGAGACAACAATGGTTTTGAGAACCAGGTCCAGTCTAGCATTTGCAGCCAGTTGTTCTTCAAGTAGTTAAGCCCGAAGTCTCTCATTTTCCTTCCTTAGTCGAGCAACCTCCTCATGTATAGAATCAGGTCCCTTAGCTGCTTGGCTAAGCTGAGTTTCTAGAATGGCATTTCGAGCTCTCAGCGTTTGTATTTTCTTAGAGGCTACATTTTGGGCGTTTATTAGCTGAGAAATGGTCGAGATGCTTCCACCAACTTTTTCTATGCATTCACATTCTTCTAGAGTGGTCTTAGAAAAGGTTTGCTTGCATGTGCCCACTCTAGGATTTCCCAAGGGAACCTTATAAAATCTGAACACTTGAGTGAGGAGAAAGCCATAAGGTAACCCATGATTGCCACCCTTAAAATTTGCCACCTTCTGCATATGATCTATGATGATTGGTGGCAAATTGATTGGTACAAACTCATCAAGCGCTTCCATCAGGACCAAATCTGACTTTGTGGCAATGGAACTTCTCTCAGAGCGGGGTAAGAGAACTTTATTAACCAATTCAAAGAGAAGCTGGTACTCAAGAAGCAACACCTTTTTATGGACCTGTTCCCCCTGTTGAATAGCTTGCTCTTTCATGATGGCTCTCCGGAAGTTTATTCCACAGACATCCTTAACTCAGGACACACCTTCACACGGAATTCTGAGAATTTTTCCCAATGTTGAAGAGTCAAGGACGATATCCACTCCATTTACAAGCGCACAAATATGATCCCCCTCAATAGTGAAGAGAGATGAGTAGAAGGTTTGCACTGCATATTCGTACACCAGAGGCATGCTCCCTTTAAATGGGTGTTCCCATTGTTGAAATTCCACAATCTTTAGAATCTGTCTCATGCCTGCCATTTCCGAAATTGCTGGATCAAATGTTCGACCCCACAACACTTTTTAAGTTCTTAATCTTTGCTTCCACTAAACACCATCACAGGTCAAGGACCTTGCAGAACCAGGTTCCTTAACAGTTTCCCTTTCTTATTTGCTGGTCCCTTCGACAGACTTTCCTTTCTATCTTGCTGCCTCCACAGTATTATCCTCAGACACGGCTAGCTCAGTTTTACTCCGTCTTGCTGCTGTGCCTCCTAGATGACCCTTTCTGTTCCTCAACAGTTTCCTCAATCGTCATAGACTGTTGTACTAAAGAACCAGGTTCCCTAGAAGTGTCTTTGTCTATCTGGTTTGCTGACACACTCTTGATGAAATCCTTTGAATTCATTTTCCTCTTTTCCTTGTCTTGACACTTCTCTTACTTTTCTGCAATGAGGATTCAAAATTCTCTCGCTGTAGTGACCTGGTGATGGGTAATTTTGAGGAAGACTCTAAGAGTTTGGAATGAACAGGAGGTGTAGGAGTGAGTTTGCATGGAAGTGAAACAGGTTCATCAGAAGGCTTTTCTGAAAGTATCTCATGGTCCAGGGACTCGAGGAGTATTGTGGTCCTTACATCCACTAGGAATGGTATGTCTTCCCTTTGATATTGTGAAGAAAGATAAGCTCCTTCATTTATCAGACTCTTAGCAGATATAGCCATAATGTTATGAGCAACTTCCTTTTCTGGTGACTCCTTGAGAGTCATTGATTCCAACATGGAGGTGTTCAGATACTGGTTAGGATCATCCTCAGGGGCTTCTGATGCTCGAGGAGTAAGACCTCCTATGTGATCCTTGATGAGATCATAGGATTAACTAGATATAGGATTCTCAAAATAGTAGTAAACAGGGTTTATCAGAAATGGAAAAGTTGTAGGGGTGGAGGAGGACCCAGAAGTGTATAACGTGGTAGAAGGTGTGAAATAATGATCCTCTAGGAATGATTTCAAGGATGATGAAGAGGTGGGAGCAGTGTTAATGGCGGGGGAATGAGAAGATTGTTCGATCGCCATTGGATGAGTACTTAGTATATGTGTTGTGAGAGGAAGGAATAGATAGGAAGAGGATCCTATCTATACACAGGGGATGAAGGTTCATAACTTTCCGTGAGAGAGAGGGGAAGTTTGTTTTTATTGGAGGAAGAACTAATGATGAGTTGGGAGAGAAACAGGTTTTGAATAGTTCTGAAAATAGCAGTAGATTTGTGGGGAAATGTTACCGTGCAGAGGGGATGAAGGATTTGACTGACAAGACATGACACTCAGACGTTGAAAAGTCGAATGACGTGGCAGCTAAATTACAAAATATTTATATGATTTTTTTGTTTATAAAGGGCATGCAAAAATTAAGCACATTACTACTAACCTCAGATACGAGAACCTGATGCCAGAGCAATCTTTTGAACAAGGTTTTAACAGCTTCCCCCTTGTAGTTCATAGCTATACCTTTAGCTTCTATGATCGTCATGCGTGTTTACCTACAATGGTATTGATGTGAGTTAGGCTTGGTCAGAAAATACTTTAGCTATCTTTACCTGAAGGTGTCTTACACAGCCAACAAATGGAAAATTAGGTTCTTCATTAGATTCTTGTGACCTCATTTTAACCTCGATTTATTCGAAATATCCCCTACTCGAGGCTTTGATGCAGATATCTGGAGTTTGATCTTCTATTTTTGCAATGCTTTCCACCAACCAATCCCTCCTTCATATTGACCCTCAAATGAGGATCTCATTCTTCAATGTGTTTGCAATTTCTCTTCAGTTGTTGATGAGGTCATTTCGTCTTGCTACCTTGTCTCCCATAAGATGAGGCATGAATCATGACAAGTGCACTTTGGTTTCCCATTTTGATATAGAAGTTGGTTGAAGAGAGATATATGGAGGTTAATTTGATTTCTTCACACTTCGTGTTTTGTTGCCTATGTAAGGCCATGAGCTGTATCTTTACTTCTTCCTTCAGCTTCAGTGGTAGCAAGTGACGCACCAGGTTCTTTGTGAGACATGGAAGATGATGTTGCGTTGTCTTTCGCCAGTCTCCTTCATCTTGCTCACTTTATCATCCTCCCAATTTGAAGCCTCAGATATTTCCCAGAGACAAGATTGGTTCATCATATTCATCCTCATGGTCTCTTTCTTGGCAAGGGAGAGTGTCTTGATGAATACCTAATGAGTGTCTCATGTCATCTAGTGCTTCCTTTGTTGGAGACCTTTTGGCCTTGTTTTGTGGGTTGTTCCCAGAAGGATTCCTTCACTCGTCTATTTGCATTGTGCTTCCCAAGCTGATCCTTCCTGTTGTCAGGAACAAAGCATTTTCTTCCAATCGGCGGTTCCTGGCGAGTTTTGATTTTAGGAGAAACCTGGTTCGACACCTGTTCTCAAGGAGGAGAGCAGTATTCATTACTTTTGCCCAGGATTTTTTTTAATTCCATAGGCGATGAGCACTATCCATGTATCACTTTCCAATTCCGTCTTTTCCTACTCGAGTGCCAAAGGAAACTTTCTCCCTTTTTATTTACTGAGAATGTACCCTTTACTTTTTTCTCAAGGATATATTCCTTTCCTGTAGGGCTTTTAGTGAGAATCATTTGATGATGTTTTTTAGCTGCGTGCTTTAGGCATCCACTGTCCATAGTCCATCGCAATCTGCTTCCTCTCGCTGCTCCCTGCACATGCACATCAAGGGTTAGATTTAGGAACCCAAACTAGTTTGGGTCCCTTGTTATTATAAAAAGGATGAATGAGGGGTTTCTTGGTCCATGCAGGCAACATCCACTTTTTGCGAGTGGTACCTGGTCCTTTGCTAGTAGTCACTCTATCAGTAAATGCTTTGTTCTTTTGAGCAGATTGAACCCTGGCCTGGCAATTTTCTTTAAAATGCCCATTATTTCTGCAATGGGTACATAGCCAGTTATCAGGTACAATGACATACTTGTTGTGTGGGTTGTAGGGAGTTTTCTCCCTTTGGAACCTGATGCCCTACTTGTTCCCACTATTGTTGAGATACATGGCAGTGACTGCATCTGAGGACCAGGTCCATTTTAAGGATTTCTCAAGATCATTTCTTACTTTCTCCAACTCAGCTTGGAGTTGTTGATTCCTCTCGAGTTCACTACAGAGAATGTTTTTTACAGCGGTTAACTCCTTTTCAAGAAAGACGTGCGACTCACTGGCTACTTCCTTCCCTTTCCCAAGACTTACATTCCTATGTTCTCTATTGAGTCCCTCAATTGTTTCCTCTAGATCATCGCATATCACTAGAAGGTCATCTCTTTCCTCTTCAGTGGAGGCAATTTTTTCTTCTAAGGAGTGTTTCTCATTGCTAAGACCTTCTATTTTTCTTTTAGATCAACAACTACTACTATCAGATCATCTCTCTCATTCTCCACACTGGTTATGTTTTCATTTAGGGTCTCCTTCTCTAGTTCAAGATTAGCTATGGTTTCATTTAAGTCCACTACACAGACCACTAGATCATCTCTAGATTGCTCGGCCTCCCCTAGTTCTACAGTCAAGATCTCCTTATCATTTACAAGACTATAATAAGCGTCAATTAGGACATTTGACAAATACCTTAGTTTCTTAGAGGAATAAGATCTCAGATTTCTCTGAACATCCCTGAAGTTTACCTCATTATCTTCATCTTCTTCATCATCAACATCTAACTGAGCCATCAGCGCGAATAGTGAATCGTACTTCGTTGCTTCAGTTTCCACTGCCATCATGGAACTGTTTTCTACATCTAATTCCTTTTCGGATTCACTTGAGGAGTCTCCCCAAGCAGTAAGAGACTGCTTAACGATATTGTCTGCAGCACATTTTTGATTGAATCTTTTCTCTGGAACTAGGTTCTTTTTTCCAGCTTTATCAGGACTTTGCTTGTACTGCTCCTATTTCGCGAGAGGGTAGTCTTTGATGAAATGCCCTGGCTTTCCACATCCGTGACAAAGATCGTTGTTCCTTGTTTTACTTGAATTGCCCCACTTTGGTATGCCACCATTTCTTCAAATCATTTTTTGAAATCTCTTAGTAAGATAGGCCATGTCACTATCTTCATCACTTGAGTCACTCCTTTCAGCCTTAAGCACCAGGTTCTTTTCCTTCTTAGGCTCTCTTCTTTCACTATATTTCTTTATTTTTATCTCGTATATTTTCAGATTACCAATCAACTCATCCATGGTTAGATTTTGTAGATCTTTAGCTTCTGTGATAGTGTTTACATTACTTTCCCAAGACCTAGGTAGAAAACTAAGAATTTTCCTTACAAGCTTGTTTCTGGGAATGACATCTCCAATTGAGTGAAGCTCATTTATGACAGAGGTAAATCTGGTGTGCATATCTTGTATGAACTCATCATCCTTCATTCTGAAGAGCTCGTATTCAGTGGTGAGCATGTCGATCTTGGATTGTTTGACTTGAGTGGTTCCTTCGTGTGCAATTTGTAAGGCTTCCCATATTTCTTTGGAAGTATCACATGCTGATACTCTGCTGTACTCATCAGGTCATATGTCACACATCAAGATTTTTTTGGCACGATAGTTCTTTTCTACAGTTTTTCTGTCAATGTCGTTGTACTCTCTTCTCCCTTAGGGCACCAATGGTCCTGTTTCTTCAAGTTTCTTCATGGGAACATGTGGACCATCACAAATGATGTCCTACAGTTCTGAATCTTCAGCCATTATGAAGTCATGCATCCGAGTCTTCCACCATCCGTAGTATTGACCATTGAATCTGGGAGGTCTATAGGTTGATTGTCCTTCTTCAAAGCTTGGTAGAGCAGCCATTTAGGATCCTTCCTAGGTGTTAGCCTGATAGGAGGAACCTGCTCTGATACCAATTGATAGCTTATATGAGTCCACCAAACTATGGAGTACCTAGTCCCGTATGAGACTGATACGTAGAATGCAGTAAAGACTGAATGTAAAGGGGGCAAGATAGTTTCTACGTGGAAAAATCCCACACAAGGGGATCAAAAAACCACGACCTACTCTTGTAGGCTTTTAACTCAACTAACTTGTAATCTACCTATTACAAGCCACTTTGCAATACTTCCGATTGCAAAGACTTCAAACTAACTTGTGATGCAACCACCACAAGCTACTCTCTAACTCTCCTAGTTACAGAAGATTTAACTTATGACTATTCCTAGTCACAACATAAACTCTAAAGTTTATGAATTTGGTTTGTTCCTAAAGTAGCACTTCTAAGAAAGCAAACTAGGAATTACAATGTAGAGCAATTAACAAGATTACAACTTAACTATGGATGTACATAAGACTCGTTTAGAAATGGATACTTAATGGAGTTATCTTCTTGTTCTTGACACACCAGTGACTTCAATGCTGAATGAATGCTTCTTCTTTTTGAGAGAGTATCACTGAATGCACACATGATGGTGTGTCTTGCACCAGGTTGTTTTATCACAAAAGATATCACAATGGATAGTGAAGTCAACTCGTGGCGTACTTTTTCCCAGTGAGAAGTGACTGTTGCATTGTCTGCACAACCACTTCTGGGCAGTTGCGTTCCAACTGGATAGTAGACTTTGTACTTCTGTCAGGACACACCAATGGACTAGGTCCTGGTTGTGTTCCTCTTCTGTAACAATTGCTAGATGGTCACTTTCTTCTGCTACATTCTAGCTGTGCACTTGACCTGTACTTCTATTAGAGAATCTCAAGGGAGCAGATCCGTGTTGTGTTTCTCTTTATATTGAATGCGTGCAATCACTGACTTGTGCTTTTGTCGGAGAACCCTAAAGGACCACCGCATCGGGTCCCTGTTTTGTTCCTCCTTGTGGTAGTTGATCCATTCACTATTTTTCTGACTTCGAGCATTTCACATGAGATGTGTACCCTGTGAGACAAGGTTCTCTATCTAGTTCTTCATAACAAGTTTGTTAAATCATCAAAACATAAGAAGCATAAGGCTAAGACATTTGAAAACCCATCAATCTCCTTATCATTATCAAGGCTATAATAAGCATCAATTAGAATATTTGCTAATGACCTTAACTTCTTAGAAGAGTAGGATTTCAGATTTCTCTGAACATCCCTGAAATTTACCTCATCATCTTCATTTTCTTCATCCTCGTCAGACTGAGCCATTAGCGCGAACAATGAGTCATACTTCATTGCTTCAGTTTCCACTGCCATCATGGAACTATTTTATGTATATGGTTCCCTTTCTGATTCATTGGAGGAGTCTCCCTAAGCAGTAAGAGCCTGCTTCACAATATTGTCAGCTGCACTTTTTCGATTGAATCATTTGTCTGGAACCAGGTTCCTTTTTGCTGCTTTGTCAGGATTTTGTTTGTACTGCTCTTGTTTCACAAGTGGACAGTCTTTGATAAAACCCTAGCTTTCCGCACTTGTGACAGAGATCATTGTTCCTTGCCTTACTTGAACTACCCCTCTTTGGTATACCACCATTTCTTCAAACAATATTTTGAAATCTTTTAGTAAGATAGGCCATATCACTATCTTCATCACTTGAGTCACTGCTTTCAGCCTTGAGTACCAGGTTCTTTTCCTTCATCGGCTCTCTCCTTTCACTGTCTTTCTTTCTTTCTTTTTATCTCGTATGTCTTCAGATTACCAATCAACTCATCCATGGTTAGAGTTTGTATATCTTTAGCTTCAGTGATGGCATTTACCTTACTTTCTCAAGAACCAGGTAGAACACTGAGGATTTTTCTTACAAGCTTGTTTCTAGGAATAACATATCCAAGTGAATGAAGCTCATTTATGATGGAAGTGAATCTGGTGTGCATATCCTGTATAGACTCATCATCCTTCATCCTAAAGAGCTCACTCTATGGTGAGCATGTCAATCTTAGACTGTTTAACCTGAGTAGTTCCTTCGTGTGCGGTTTGCAAAGCTTCCCCTATTTTGACAGTATCACAAGCCGAGACTCTGTTGTACTCATCGGGTCCTATACCACATACCAAGATTTTCATGGCGCAATAGTTCTTTTCTACGGCTTTTCTGTCAATGTCGTTGTACTCTTTTCTGTCTTTCGGCACCATTGGTCCAGTTTCTTCAAGCTTCTTCATAGGAACATGTGGACCATCACAGATGATGTCCCAAAATTTTGAATCTTCAACCATTATAAAATCATGCATGCTAGTCTTCCACTAGCCGTAGTATTGATCATTGAATCTAGGAGGTCTGTAGGTTGATTGTCCTTCTTCAAAGTTGAGTGGAGAAGCTATTGAGATCCTTTCTAGGTGTTAACCTTTTAGAAAGAACCTGCTTTGATACCAATTGTTAGTTTATATGAGTCCACCAAACAGTAGAGTACCTGGTCCTCTATGAGGTTAAGCTGAGAATGCTAGTAAAACTGTAAGTAAATGAGACACATGATTTTTACGTGGAAAAATCCCACACAAAGGGACAAAAACTACGACCTACACTTGTAGGCTTTCAACTTCACTAACTTGTAATCTCACTATTACAAGCTACTTTGTAATACCTCTACAACAAAGGATTCAACTTAACTAACTTGTGATACTCTTACCACAAGCCACTTTGTGACTCTCTAGTTATAAAGGCTTTAAACTTATGACTAAACCTAGTCACAACATAAACTTAGAAAGTTTACGAATTTTGGGTTTCGTAAAACAAAACTTCTAAGAAAGCAAGATAGGAGTTACAATAAAGAACAAATAACAAGATTACAACTCAACTATGGATATACATAGACTCATTGTGAAACTGATCCTTAAGTGGAGTTGTCTTCTTGTTCTTGACACACCAGTAACATCAATGTCGGATGAACACTTTAATGCTTGAGAGAATATCACTGAATGCACAAGTAAATGTGTTGTGCCTTGCACCAGGTTGTTATACCACAAAGGACATCACAATGGTGATGTCAAATCTTGGTACACGCTTCTTCCCAATGAGAAATGACTGTTGCACTGTCTGCTGCACTGTCGCGTGTACAGTTGCAGACAGTCACTTTCTGCAGTTGCGTTCCAGTTGTATAGTTGACTTGTACTTCTGTCAGAGAACCCTAAGGGACCAGGTCCCTGTTGTGTTCTTCCTTGTGGTTGTTCACTCACTTGCTGGAGATCAGACTGAACATTGTTCATTTGAAAAGTACACCAGGTGGGTAAGGTTCTTTATCTGGTTCTTGATAATAAGTTTGTCAGATTATCAAAATATAAGAAACATAAGGCAAAGACATTAAAAACCCATCGGTCTTCCTCCTTTATTCAGGGTTGGGACTAGCAATGTGAGCAAACTCACCCGGCGAAGTTTTCTAAGGTTTTAATCTATGCAATAAACTGAGATACGGTTTCTATTATTTTCATGTGGTAGTGTGTATATGTGTGTACACATGCTATCTTATAGAAAAATTATTATTTACACATACATGTATAAAAAAGTTTTTTCCGCCAAATGATGTCAGGTGTCTCCCGCACTGGACGATTCACAAACCCCTCTAACGTGTTGTGTTCGGTGACCTAATTTACATATTGGATGAACCTAACGCCCTCAAATTAAACTTAAAAGGTTCCATCATGCTCTCAGTATATATACTTGGAATCGTGACATAAAACCTAGCTAGCTGAGACTAAATGTTTATATTTCAAACTAATCCAGATGGTCAGATTGACAGTACTTTCCATACGCTTTGCTAGAGAACTTATTGAACTTATTGGAAGTTTTATCCTACGCTGAACTTAACTCTTTATCACTAATTTGTATACTTAAAAAAACGTCGCTCATTTTCAGCTCGATTCACCATCCTACAAGCTAGCAAAATCAGTATTTCAACTTTAAGGGTTCTGAATTTTAGAATGATGACTTTAAATGTTAATAATTAGATTTTAAATTTAATTGATGTATATATTTAATAAATTTATTAACACAAATACCATGTGTGAACAAAAAATTACTGGATTCAAACTCGTATGCAAGCCGCAAGGTATATCCAAGTACTAAAACGTCCAGTAAAATTAGATGGAAATCGATTCAAAAATGACACATCCGAATATGGCGAGGCACATTAATATAATGCCAACTAGGGTCTAGTAGAACTTATAACTAACAATCACAGGAGACTAGCAAAGACTCGTTTAAAACATCCATTTTCAAGAACAAAGAGTTACAGTCTCAGACAAATTATGTCTTCTCTACCAGTGATTCAAGACTGGATAACTTTTACTCTCTCTCTCTCTCTCTCTCTCTGTGTACTTTTTCTTATGTTTTTTTTTTTGAAGATGATTTGTTGCTAGTTGCTACCTCCTTGAATCGTCTAAAAATCCATCTTAGGCGTGAAACAGAAGGTGGCGGGTAATTTCTTGGAATGACATTACTCCATTTATAGGTTGTAGGAGCGCTAAACTTAATTAATAAATTTTCAAGTGTGTGGAAATATGCAAATGTTATGAAAGATCTCATATTTGTTGTTTGAGACAGATTTCACGATTCCGCTTCAGAATCATTCTAAAAGTGATAGAAGAACTAATTTTGCATACAAGGGGCTCGGCTTCGACATATGCATCGTATCGAGGAAACAAAGTTCTAGACTGTTCAGAATATTCAATCTCCTTAAAAAAAATTTGTCAATTATAATGAACTCCCCCACCATTACAAAAATTCCTGCTAATGCTCTACAAGGTATACATAGTTCCTCATTTAAGTTTAGGTGGTTGAAACACAATATTATTGATGCGGTTTTTATAGTGTGAGTTTGATTAAAGTTTGTAAAAGTAAGTTGTATTAATATATTTTACGTCTTCCACCCTCAAATATCTATTTTTGTAATTTTAATACTTGGTGAAACTTTAAAAAAAGGGTGCTGGCAAGTGGCTATTCCAAAACTGTAAGGACAATCTTTCTAACAACGGAGAAGTACTTATAAATATTCAAATCTTGAACACAACAAAAAATATATCCAGTTTAAGCAAAAATCATAATCAAACTCAAATCCAATAAACATCCAAGTAAATAATAATATAAAAACAACAACAAATTAAGCACATATAAAGCAGGCATCTAAGAGAGCTCTGAAGTGGATGCAACTGGTGAACTGGTTTGTCCCTCATAAAGCTCAAATTGCGAAAGCTGGTTCTTTGGATTTGGCTTTTTCACATATTTTCGTGCCCAAACATGCTTCCCATTGATGTTGTATTTAGCCTTTCCACCATCTACAATAGCCTCAAGTGCAGCATGAGAGCGAGTTACAAGGCGTGCGTACAGTGGTTGCTCATCATCTGAAACCTCTTGCATGTAAATAGCTTCAATATCCTCCCCAAATTTCCTACCAGCCATCACCAAGTATATTAATTAAGCATAATATATATTAAATGGATCAGATGATAAGTGACTTAACGAGAAAAACTCTTTTAAGAAATATTTTAGTTTTCGTACATACATACAGAGGGGTCGTTTGGTATGAGGTATAAGAAGATATAGGGATGGTATAAAAATTTAATACCACCTTAATATTCTGTTTGGTTAACACCGAGATAACTTATACCTTATAGAGGGTGGGTAATTAATACCGGTATAACTTATACCTTCTTCTTAAAAATTATACAATTGTCATTCTTAATACAACATACCAAACAGTGAATAAACAACAATCCCAACATAACTTTTACTGGCATAACTTATACCCGCATAAGCCCTATTCCAACCAAACGACCCTAACTCTGTAAAGTTTTTATTAACGTGGAAGTTAATTAAGACAAAAATAACCTTCTATAGCATTTTTTTATTTTATTTGGGGTGTGTCGGGCCAAGGCTATAGTGCAATACCAAGATGACACTTGAAAGCATCGATAGCAAGCTGCCGTGGTGGACATTCTCCCAGGAAAAAATTGAGTTAATATCATGTGAGTCGATGACCCACATATTAGATATTAAACTGATAAAAGCATATACAACACTTGATCTTAACCAAAAGGCCAAAAAGGTATAAATGTTATATCAACACTAATCGTGTAAAAATTAAGTCTATACAAGCTAAATTCTTCATAGAAACCGCTTCATGTGGCCATGTTGCTTTGCCTCTTTAAGATTGTTCGATCGGTAGAATGGTTGTACTCATCCTATATATTAAAAGGATGCGCTAAAATATGTAGTGAACCTCTAGTGTACGTTTCATGGATTTAAACCTTAAAAGAGGGATATGTTTATCTTTTTCTAGCCAAATTAAATGAGTTCATAGGTTGTGGTAGGGAGATCAATCAAGTTAAGTGTTTTACAGGATTGACACTTTATGTTTTGAGATGCAAAAGGTGGGGAATTTCATATTAAGATTCATCTATATACTACTAGTTGGTAAACACTATAAATAAATCAATCAATCAATAAACCAAATAAATAAATGAAAGAATAAGGGAACTAAATGTAAAGGAAATTAATTATTCAGAAGAGGGAAAAAAAAGAAGAGAGATTGTACCTGGTGAAGAACTCTACGACTTCAGTTTCAGTAATTGGATAGCCTTTGGAGAAAGTCAAAAACACAGTCCTAGCATCAGGAGGGACTTCTTTCTCTTCTTCAGCATGAATTTTCAAACTGTTCTTCAACAATTCTGCTATATCATTGTGCATAGCCTGAGGGGCGCCTTCCTCATGTGCACCAAATTCATGATGATAATTAGGCAACATTTGATGAATTCCACTACCAATATTTGTAGCATTCACATGAGAGAAAAGTCCATAATTAGGCAAATTCAAGTTTCCTCCAATAAATGGTTGTGGCATATATTGTATATGATTAGTAGGAACCAAAAGAGGCAAACCTAAAACAACAACACCACCACCACCACCACCACTTGGGACATGGCTACTAGGATTAATTGGCACCATCCTATTAGTAGCCCTTCCTATTTCTTCAATGTTCTCACTATGCATAGGCTCTAAAAAAATGCCGCCGCCGCCACCACCACCACTTGGGACATGGCTAGGGTTGAGAATTGACATCATTCTTGTACTGTTAATTCCCATTTCTTCCTTGTTCTCATGACTATGCATAGACTCTAAAAAAACACCACCAACATGACTTGGGACATGATGACTAGGGTTGATAATTGGCACCATTCTACTACTACTTCCTATTTCTTCTAAAACATTTGGTGAAACCAAATTTTCCCTAGTAAAATACTTTGGATGTTGCACTATATCATCAAAAGCCCTAAGACAAACTGTCTTAAAGAATTTCGTGACCCCACGAATGGCGCTTGCCCGATTCTCATGAATGTATTTGAGAGTGAATTTGGGGTTTAACAATTTTGGAATCAAGAATATTTCCTGAGAAACATTTTCAGTACTGAACTTGTCATCCTCCACACATTTTAGGCAGGTTAAGGCCTCCTCCGCCGCCACATTCAACAACGGGAATGGAAAATCATAAATCTTCCTCATAAAAGACCAGTCTTTCCCAACTACTTCAAGCCATTGGAAAAATGCCATGATTTGCATGGATTCAGTAGGGTCACGACCTAAAAGGTTGATCAATTTCGCGTAAAGTCTGCGATCAGTTGAGTAAAAGAGTTTGAAATCTTCATCTGAGATTGGAGAAAAAAGGTGATCGTATAAAGGGGGTAATGAAGAAGAAAGACGATCCATTTGTAATCTTTGATTTTTATTTTACCCTTTTTTTTTTATATGAAAAATGGATTTTGGATGTAGAGTTTATATAGATAAAGAGATGAAGCGTTACTATTGTGACTATTGATAATGAAGTAACATTTCGAAGAGGCGCCATTGTTGAGAAGAGGTATGAAGACAAAATTTAAACGAGATTTAGTGTATTAGATTTCACTTTGGGTTCTAACGGTTATTTCTGTTCAAATGTTTTGACGTACTTACTATTTCTGGCTTACTATCTTTGTTATCACTATCACTGGGACACTGATTAATTATCATTTTCTTTTATTCTTGAATTCTTTTTTTTTTTAATTTCCACCAATAAATTGAATAAAAAATTGCTTACATTTTTCGAGATTTGTAGTTAAGTGATTAAAAATTGTTACTCTTTCTTCTTTAAATAAAATCTAATTTCATGTATGTATCAAGAATAATCTTCTTTATTGCTAGAAATACAACACCTTTTTCTATATTAATTACCATTATTTTTTCAGGATTCTAACGTTTAGAGCATGGTGAGCTTAATTAAGTGGTAAAGTGTTATGGTTCTCAAAATCTTAGAAAATAAATGTACAAGTCATAATTTAATTTTACATATAAGTTTATTACTTTACTTGAATGATTTTAAAAAGTAGATAACTTAATTACTTACTTATTTAATTTAGATATTTCTTACAATTACTTAAGTATGTATTTACGAAGTAACCTTATTAATGTAATCTATTGACATTCCTTTTAGAAAGTAATTTTCTTATTGATAACCAATTACCAATTTTAATTGAAACGGATCTAATTCAACTAATTAGCTAGCTAGTATGTATTAGGTAATATAATTCAAGTTGATATTGCATTTTTTTTGGTTAAATAGATGCATAATATTAAAAACGAGTTACAGTCATTACAGATAGCGGCGCTTTTAAGCGCGAAAAAGTTGTCGAGGCGAGCCAAATATTACTAAGTTGAGATCAATACCTTCCTAGTGGTACTGATTTTCAATCTATGTAGTTACAGTTTCACAAAAGAGGAAGGGGTGGAATACCTTCATGCCTTCTTTTCTGAATTGATATAAAAAAGAAGTTAAAACCCGATTAGGGGGCGAGAGTGTAGAATACAAATAGAATCAAATGATGGATGTGCTCATGTGCACTTCAAATAGAGGGAGGTTATCACCAAAATTATTTTATTACTTCAATTACATAATAAATCGATTAGGACCCTTCTGAACTTGACGACTTTTATTCAATGCATATTTGAATCTTACGTTGGCCTAATTGTCCCTCTTGAACTTGATAATTTGATAACCTTAAACCTTCGGGCGCTAACAATCCATGAAAGTGGGACACACTCACTGTTACGTGAATTTTTTGAATAATTTTTTTTATATTTTTAAATCCATCAATTATTTGGATAATTTTTTTTTGGGCCAAATATGTAAAAAAACAATGGTACAACGTTTTGGCTACAAATTTTTTATTTGGTTTAATAAGATAATAATATTCTAATCAAGCTTATTTTATATTTTATCCAAAAAAAATAAAAAATACATAATTAGAATAAATATCATTGCATATTAAGAAGAATAAAAAGAAATACGTATTCCAAGCAAATTCTTTACAAATTTGATCCAAAAAAGTAAATAGCCATTGCATAAAAAGAAGAACACATATTTTTCTTTTTTCTCAAGAAATTACACCGTTTGAATTCCATTACTTTCGCTAAACCTGCTTTTTATTTAGCTAAAATAACAGAGTTTCAATGAAGTTTTGCAGATTGACCTGAAAAAAATACATAATATATAAATTAACATCGTATCTAAGAGGAAAATAAATTCAATTGGGATACAATGCAATGTATATAAAGGAGAAATACAATTGGAATAATAAATTGCTATATTAGATTATGTGACAATTAATAGCTAAAAAATATTCTACTTGGAACTTAATTTTTATTTTTTCTGTGATTCACGCACTTAAAAGAGAGTGCTTTTACGCTCTTTGTCACATCAACCTTCAGGGGTATCGAAACTTCAAATTACCAAGTTGAGAGAGTAATTAAGCCAATGTACAGTTCAGATGTAAAGTGAAAAAAAAATTCATCAATTTCAGGGGGTCACGAGCTATTCTGCATTTACAAATTATAGCCGAACAAAAAGGTAAAATGCATTAATTATGTTGAATAATCTTACTTATTGACACACTACCAAACAAATGAAACGAGCGAGTGATATTATATCAGTCTTAGAAATATTGCACTTTTGTCGGAATTAAATAAATACCGTATAATAATATTATTTTCAGAATTCGGATATATGTTGAGTTTAAGTGGTAAATCGCTATGGTACTCAGATCCTCGAAATTATAATAAATGTATGTCATGATTTATTTTACAAAAAAGTTTATTGCTTTGTTCGGTCTGAAGCAAAAAAGTAAATAATTTAATTATTTACCTATATAAATTCGATTATGGAGACTTTTTACAATTACCTAAATATGTAATTAGAAGTAATCTTATGAAGTTATCTATAGTCATTCCTTTTAGAAATAGTTGTTTATATGATATCTTTAATTGAGGATATTCATCCGATTCAAGTGATTAGTTAGCTTCAAATGATGGATTGGGTGCGTTAAGTTGAGCACTAATTATAAAGCTTATAATTGAATGTCAAAGTTTTTATATTAAAAGTTCTTAGAAAGTTCGATTCAAATGGAAAATGAATCTAAAACTTATGATGAAATCCAAATGAAGCACCAGTAAACTTAGTATCGCTAGTCCCAGGTATTGTAGCTCAAGTGACCACTTAATCGGCACTTCCAACTTCGTTCAGCACTAGTTAAATGCAATAGAACCATCTTCTTACTCACATCAAACACATACCTACCAAAAATCAACCTCTTCCACCGCTCTTTTCAGCTCCATGAGTTAAACCCCAGTATCGGTGATGCTGCCAAAATTGATGGTATCTCAAAATTCAAATAAGAAATTGCATTAAAAAGGATCATAAATCTTTTTTAAAAAAAATGGCAGTGTCAGGGTATTTTATGGTAGTGAAGAAATAAAATATATGTCTCCAAAGAATTGAAAACCTAAATGAAAAAATTGAAGAAGCAACCATGGTGGGAAATCACTAATTTATATAAGGGGATTAAAAAAAAGTATTGTAACGTTATATTTAGGATTTGATGTCACGATCTAAGATCCACGTGATCGGCACTCGGCATACTGCCCGACCCAAGTGAACCAAACTCATGTATAAACCCTCTCTTATGTGCATGCGGAAGCCTTTCGAAATATAAGCATTTTAAACAATAAAATTCATGCATAAATTTTAACAATTAAAATAATTCTTTTCGTTAAACAAAATACATAAAGGTAATTGTTTGTTCATGCATGCCATATGAGTTACCATCGCTTATAACCCAAAAGAACAAACTACTAGTTCTACGGAATTTATATGACATAGAATGAAAATATTTGATCAAGATAGGCTCTGGTGACCCAAAAGTATAAAGTAAATATTACTTCATGATAGTAAGAGTGGAGCTACACCAAAAGTATCAACTAGAGATGTAGAGTTGTCTTATCCATGGAGCTTGTACTGCTTAGGACCGATGCCTGAAAACATAAATAAAAATTTGGCCAAAGGGCCTAAGATCCCGTGCCTAGTATGAATCATGAACCATTTTCCCAAGAAGTGGGACAAGATAAGAAAAGAAGAATATACAAAGCATTGATATAACAAAGAGGCATTTATACCAATTCATAAGTTAAACAAAGAAATTAAATAATATAAACATATTTCAAAGTTATTTTCTTTAGCATTTAAAATCAACCAAAATCATATGAGGTTTTACCTTCAACGGGAGCACTATACCGATACCAGCATGGTAAAAACAACACTAAATGATCAACCTAACCACTAGTATTTGACTCTACTTGTCTGGGCGGCTTTCTGTAGTACCGTACGAGTTGACTTAACCTCATTACGTTTAGTAATAATCATTTGCTCACAAATTAGGGGATTTTATCCTACAAACCTCGGCTTAACCTTGGAATGTGTCCCTATACCGGTACGTCTAGTTTTGTGGTAACGAATTCAAGATTCGTACCAATTTTGATAGTCTGTACTAGTAACTCCCAAAATATTTGACTTTTCTAAAATAGTTTCATAAAGCCTCAAAGAAATCTCTTTCAAGTTAAATCACAGTATTCATAACTAAACCAATGTAACAACCCGACCGGTTGTTTTGAGCTTCAGCATTCCATTCGGTGGTTTGAGACTTTGAGTAGCTTTATATTATGTATTATCACTTTCATTTATGGTTGGTTTTGATTTTTGAGTGGTTCGAGATTGATTTGGAAGAATGATTCTTGTTTTAGAAGCTTTAAGTTGGAAGAATTGATCAAGGTTTGACTTTTAGGTAAACGGATTCAGAATCGGGTTTTAGTTATTCCAATAAGTTTGTATGATGACTTTGGACATGTACATAAAGTTTAATTCAGTTCTGATGAGTTTTGGATAAGTTTGGGTTGTATGGTGATTGTTTTCGGTTTCGACATTGATTTGAGCATAAAAATTACCATATTGAGAAAACGGCCTTTGATTCCTGTTTCGACTAAACCATTATATCTGTATCGTAATTTTGGAGCCATAGCAATCGAAATCATCAAGTTTCAACATCGTATAAGGAATTTATGGTCATTTTACTAAGAATTGGATTGCCAAATTTTTTGTCAGATTAATTACGAAATTGCCACTGAATTTGTATTTAAAAATTTGCACTATTTTTAAATATTGAAACCAACATATCTCCTTCATTATAAGGTCAAATAGAGTGATTCAAAAGCCTAACTTGACAGGAATTTCACAAGGAATATATTAGAGGTATCAAAAATGAGTTTCGAGATCATTTGGCTGAAGAAACGAGGCAAAACAACTAGGCAGAAGCATAAAATATCGAGGGCTTGTTTATTTGGTCATATTTTGAGTTGGGGAGCTCGGATTTGGGTGATTTTGGAGGCGATTTTCACCACATGGATTGGGGTAATTGTTCTATACTCGGTTTTGATTATATTTCATGAATCTATCTTTATTTTTGGCATTTGATTGATGATTTCAAAGTGAAATTTGGGAATTTTTCTCTAAAACTTCATAAAGTGAAATTTTGAGTTTTGAACATCGATTCGGAGTTGGATTTGAGTGAAACTAGAATGGTTGGACTCGTAATTGAATGGATTATCGAATTTTGTAAATTTCATCAGATTTCGAGGTACGGGCCCGAATTTAACTTTTTGGCTGACTTTGGGCTTTTGATTAAAGATTCTACCTTTTATCGATTGAGTTTGTTTAATTTGTCATTATTTGATGTCCTTGAGTTTCTTTTGGCTAGTTCGAGCCATTTGGAGGTCGGTACGCGAGGGATGATATTTTTAGAGTATTGTGTATTGGATTTGGCTTATTTGAGGTAAGTATCTTATCTAAACTTGGTTGAGGCGCTAATTGCCTGAATTATTTGTGACTATGTGCTATAGGTGCACACATGTGTGTGGTTTGAGACCTTGTGCTAATACCCCGGGTATGTATCCATGCTCGGGTTGTGCTTAGGCTATGATAAGCCTTGAATTGACTGTTAAGCTTTAAGTTATGATATTTCTCATATTTGTAACATTGTGTAAACTATTTGAGCCATGTTTGAGGCTACATAAAGGTTTGATCCCTGAATGAACTTGATAAATTCTATTTTGTGATAAAATTACCAATTTGAGCTATGATAGCACCCTTTGCACATGCCTACACTTTAGCATGTCATTTATACCAATCCAGGAGCGTGAGATTTGTTATTCATTCATCACATACATGTATTCTTGTTTATTTGCTCATGTGTGATATGATTGGACTAGATTTTGTGACCACGCCGAGCAGATTGTATCATTATGCCATGTCACGACCCGGATTTCCCATCCTCGGGAATCATGATGGCCTACTCGTGAAAGATAGGCAAGCTGACAATTGCAGTTTTTACCACCATTTTTATTAATCAAATAGAATCAGATATTAGCTAAGCAACACAATTAAGAAGGCGGAAGTGATATAACAGTGCCACAACTAAAGTACATAACTACCCCATAGAATATGGTGTCACAATCCACGAACGACTAAGATTTACTACAAATATAAGGATGAAAGAAGTACAACTATTCTCGAAATAGAAGAGACAGCAGAAAACTAAAAAAGGGAAAGGGGGACTTCGGGCTCTGCGAACGCCTACAGATCTACCTTGGTCTCCTTGGACAGAAGGCAGCTACCTCAAGCTTACTCACAAGGTCCGGCACCGAAATTTGCACAAAAGAGTGTAGAGTGTAGTATCAGTACAATCGACCCCATGTACCGGTAAGTGTCGAGCCTAACCTCAGCGAAGTAGTGACGAGGCTACGACACGACGACCATATAAACCTGTGCAGTTAAATCATATACAAACAGAACAATAACAACAGGAAATAACAGATAAAGATGGGAAGGGGACATGCTGTGGGGAATATCAAATTCTAACAGTAAACCAATAGAGAAGCATAATGGACATCATATTTGTAACAACAAGAATAATGAAACAGTGATACGTGCATGACATTACCCTTCGCGCTTTTACTCTTATCCTCACTATATGAAACAACGGAAATAGCATGGAATCACCCTTTATGCATTACCTCTCATAATCATGGCACGACATCACCCTTCGTGCATTAACTCTCACAATATCGGCACAGCATCACCCTTCATGCATTAGCTCTCAAATCATGGCACAACATCACCATTCGTGCATTAACACTCACAATATAGGCACGACATCACCCTTCATGCATTAACTCACTCACAATATCACGCATGGCATCACCCTTCATGATTTATACTCTTCCTCACCCAAAAAATAGAAATAATACATCCCGGGAAGGGAATCAACAATAGAAACAATAACATCCCGGCAAGGGAATCAGCTATAACCAATCTCGTTTCAATAGTTAACTTCACAAAATAATCTCAACTTGAGCCAATACTCAACAATGGTCAATTACCAAGAAATTATCATAACTCATATTCAACAGTGATATTCATTAACTTAAGCATGGGCAGTACATAATGAGAGTCACAACTATCATGGTATAAGACTCACGGGCATACTTGACACCAACGTATAGATACTCGTCACCACACCTATACGTCATACTCAATACTAAAACATAGCAAATAGGACCACAACTCCTATTCCCTCAAGCTAAGGTTAGACCAAACACTTACCTCAATTCCACGGATAAAATCAAGCCTCAATTATCGCTTTACCTCTCGGTTCCACTTCCAATCCGCTTGTATCTAGTCATAATTTACTTAATAACATCAATAAATGCTAAATAAACCAATTCTAATGCATGAATATAGATTTCCTAATGTTTTCCCTAAAAAGTCAAAAATCGACCTCGGGCCCGCTTGGTCAAAACTCGAAGTTCAAACCAAAACCCGACTACCCATTCACCTACGAACCCAAATATGCAATTGGTTTTGAAATCCGACCTCAGTTTGAGGTCCAAATCCCCAAAATTTAAAAATCCTAATTTCTACCCAAAATACCCCAATTTCTCAGGAAAATCCCTAGATTTTGAGATGAAATCATGTAAAAAGATGAATAAGATTGAAGAAGATGAGTTAGAAATCACTTACCTATGATTTGGAGAAATTTGGATCTTTGAAAAATTGCCTAGGGATGTTTAAGGTTTGAGAGAATTTGAAAAATGATGAAAATCCCATCTGAAATCTCTTAACAGGACGCAGTTATCGCAATTGTGATTAGAGGTTCGCAATTGAATTATTGTTGCCTTCGCATTTGCGACAAAGGGGCCTTCGCAATTCCGACCAAAAGTTCGCAATTGCGAGGATGGCCTGCCGAGGCCTGGTTCGCATTTGCGACATTATGGTAGCATTTCCCAGGCCTGCTCACTTCGCAATTGTGAAGCCTAATCTTGCAATTTGTGAGATCAGAGGCCTGTGCAAAAATACCAGATGCATCAGCTGAGTTTCCTAAGTTCTAATCACTTCGTGGCCTATTCAAAACTCACCCGAGCCCTCGGGGCTCCAAACCAAACATGCACGTAAGTCCAAAAATATCATACGGACTTGCTCGTGTGATTAAATCATCAAAATAATACCAACAACTACGAATTTAACCTCAAATTCATGAAATTTATAAGAGCGTTCAAATTTTCCATTTCCTCAACCTAGGGTCCGATTTATATCAAATCAACTCCGATTCTTACCAAATTTCACAGATTCGACTTAATTATTATTTTAAACCTATACCGGGCTGCGGAACCAAAATACGGGCCTGATACCATCAAGACCCCACACCATTTTATTTCCAAAAGTCTTTATGTTTTCCAGCAAACAATTTTCTTTAAAAATTCTTTTCTCGGACTAGGGACCTCGGAATTCGATTCTGGGCATACACCCGAGTCCCATATTTTACTACGGACCCTACGGGATCGTCAAATCACGGGTCCGAGTCCGTTTACCAAAAATGTTGACCAAAGTCAACTTTAATCAATTTTAAAGGCTAAATTCAATATTTCTCTTAAATTTCACATAAAAGCCTTCCGAAAACGCGTCTGGTCTATGCATGCAAATCGTGGTGAGATAAAAAGAGGTTTTTAAGGCCTCAAAACATAGATTTGACTTCTAAAATAAGAGATGACCTTTTGGGTCATCACATTATCCACCTCTAGAAAATCGTTTGTCCTCGAACAGACATAGAAAAGTACCTGAGTCGGTGAAAAGATGGGGATATTGGCTCTGCATATCAGAATCGAACTACCAGATCGTTGCCTCAACAGGCTGACCTCTCTACTGCACACGAACTGAATGGAAATTCTTCGATCTCAAGTGACGAACTTGCCGGTCTAGAATAGCTACCGGATCCTCCTCATAGGTCAAGTCCTTGTCCAAGTGGACAGTGCTGAAGTCTAATAAGTGGGATGGATCGTCGTGATACTTCCAAAGCATGGACACATGAAACACTAGATGCATTGCTGATAAACTTGGTGGCAACGCAAGTTTGTAAGCCATCTCTCCCACTCGATCAAGAATCTCAAAAGGACTGATAAACCTAGGGATTAGCTTGCCCTTCTTTCCAAATCTCATCACGCCCTTCATAGGCGACACCCGAAGCAACACTCGCTCTCCGACCATGAATGCCACATCACGAACTTTACGGTCAGCAAAACTCTTTTGCCTGGACTGATCTCTACGAAGCCTATCCTGAATGATCTTAACCTTGTCCAAGGCATTCTGTACCAAATTCGTACCCAACAACCGAGCCTCCCCCAGCTCAAACCACCCAACTGGCGATCGACACCATCTACCATATAATGCCTCATAGGGAGCCATCTGGATGCTCGACTTATAGCTGTTGTTGTAGGCAAACTCCGCTAATGGAAAACATTGATCCCACGAACCTCCAAAGTCAATAACACATGCTCGGAGCATATCCTCCAAAATCTGAATAGTACGTTTGGACTGTCCGTCCGTCTGAGGATGAAATGTTATGCTCAACTCGACCCGTGGGAGTCCAACAACAAAGTCCATAGTGATACGCTCCCACTTCCACTCAGGAATCTCAATCTTCTAAAGCAAACCACCAGGTCTCTAATGCTCGTACTTTACTTGCTAACAATTCAAACACCGAGCTACATATGCAACAATATCCTTCTTTATCCTCCTCCACCAATAATACTGCCGCAAATCCTGATACATCTTAGCGGTGCCCGGATGAATAGAATACTGGGAACTATGGGCCTCCTCTAGAATCAACTCACGAAGTCCATCCATATTAGGCACACAAACCCGATTATGCATCAGTCACTACGTTGGCCTTCCCCGGATGATACAAGATGGTGATATCATAGTCTTTCATTAGCTCCAACCACCTTCTTTGCTTTAAATTGAGCTCCTTTTGGTTGAATAAATACTGCAAACTCTTATGATCTATGAACACCTCACATGGCACGCCATATAAATAATACATCCGGATCTTCAACGCGTGAACAATGGTTTCTAGCTCCAAGTCATGAACTGGATAGCTCTTCTCATGAATTTTCAACTACTGCAAAGCATATGCAATAATCTTGCCTTTTTGCATCAACAACGCACCAAGTCCAATACGAGATGCATCATAATATACCGTATATGGCCCTGAACCTATAGGTAATACCAACACCGGTGTCGTAGTCAAAGTTGACTTAAGCTTCTGAAAGCTCGCCTTACACTCGTCCGACCACCTAAACTAGGCACCCTTCTGGGTCAACCTGGTCATCAGGGCTGTTATAGATGAAAACCCCTCCACAAACCGACGGTAATAACCCGCCAAACCCAAGAAGCTCTGAATCTCTGTAGCTGATGTAGGTCTAGGCCAGTCCTTGACTGCCTCTATCTTATTAGGATCTACTTTAATACCCTCTTCTGATACAACGTGACCCAAGAAGGCAACTGAACTCAACCAAAACTCACACTTCGAAAACTTAGCATACAACTGACTGTCTCTCAAAGTCTGAAAAATGACTCGAAGATGTTGCTCATGCTCCTCTCGGCTGCGGGAGTAGATCAAAATATCATCAATGAAGACGATCACAAAGGAATCCAGATAATTCTTGAACACCCGATTCATGAAATCCATAAAAGCTGCTGGGGCATTCGTCAACCCAACACTAAGAACTTATAATGCCCGTACCGAGTGCAAAATGTTGTCTTAGGGACATCGGATGCCCTAATCCTCAACTGATGGTAGCCAGATCTCAGATCAATCTTCGAAAACACTTTGGCACCCTAGAGCTGATCAAACAAATCATCAATCCTCGGCAATGGATACTTGTTCTTGATGTGCCCTTGTTCAAATGCCGACAATCTATACACATCCTCATCGACCCATCTTTCTTCTTAACAAACAACGCCGGCACACCCAGGGCGAGACACTAGGTCTAATAAAGCCCTTATCAAGCAAGTCTTGCAGCTGCTCCTTCAATTCTTTCAACTCTGGCGGGGCCATACGATATGGTAGAATAGAAATAGGCTGAGTGACTGGAGCCAAATCAATGCAAAAGTCGATATCCTTGTCGGATGGCATCCCGGGCAGGTCTGCAGGAAATACTTCTGGAAACTCACAAACAACTAGCACGGAATCCATAGAAGGAACCTCAGCACTAGAATTACGAACATATGCCAAGTAAGCCAAACACCCTTTCTCGACCATACGTCGAGCCTTCATATAAGAAATCACCCTACTGGTAGAATGACCAGGAGCCCCTCTCCACTCTAATCAAAGCAACCCCGACATTGCTAAGGTTACAGTCTTGGTGTGACAGTCCAATATGGCATGATAAGGTGACAGCCAATCTATCCCTAATATGACATCAAAATCAACCATATCCAAAAGTAAGAGATTTACACGGGTCTCAAGACCCCCAATAATAACCACACATGAGCGATATATACGATCTACAACAATAAAGTCACCTACCGTTATGGACACATATACAGGAGCACTCATAGAATCACGAGGCACAACCAAATACGTAGCAAAATAAGATGACATATAGGAGTATGTAGACCCTAGATCAAATAGAACTGAAGCATCTCTACTTCAAACTAAAACCATACCTGTGATAACGGCATCAGAAGCCTCAGCCTCAGGCCTGGCTGGAAAAGCATAACATCGAGGTTGGGCCCCACCACTTTGAACTACATCCCCAAGACGGCCTCCTGCTGGCTGGCCTCCACTTCTAACGGCCTGACCTCTACCTCTAACACCTCGGCCTCCACCTCTAGCTGTCTGACCCCTACCTCTAGCTGTCTGACCCCTACCTCTAGCTGGCCGAGCGGGCGGTAGAACACCCGGTGCCTCAACTATGGCATGAGAACCCTGATGCTAAGAACTGCTTGATGCTCGAGTGTAAAATCTAGTAATGTGCCTCGGATCTCCACAAGTATAACAAGTCCTCGGCTGTTGGGACTACTGACCCTGAAACTGACCTTGACGGTCTGAGTAACCACCTTGAAAACTCTAGAGTGGAGGTGCACTAATAGGAGCTGGTGATGCACTGTAGGGTAGCTGATCAGAATATTGTATATGAGAACCACGGCCACCTGGAGCACCGTGAGAAGCTTGTAGTGCTGAATGAAACGGCCTGGGAGGATGACCTCTACCAAAAAAATCCCTGCCTCCAGACGAGGCACCACTGAACCTGCCAGAATGACGAGGCCTCTTGTCAGACCCCTGACCACTCCCCTATGATAGAACCATCTCAACTCGCCTGGCCACATTGGCTGCATCCTAGAAAGAAATCTACCTCCTTGTCTCCTTAGCCATATGTAATCTGATAGGCTGAGCTAGTCCCTCAATAAACCTCCTTACCCTCTCTCTCTCTCTCTCTCGTTGGGAAGTATAAGAAGAGCATGATGGGCCAAGTCAATAAATATGGTCTCGTACTGAGTGACGGTTATGGAACCCTGCTGGAGACGCTCAAACTGCCTCCAATAGTCCTCCCTATTAGTGATAGGAAGAAACTTCTCTAGAAATAGCTGAGAGAACTGATCCCAAGTCAAATCCGGTGACCCAACTGGTCTATCCAAACAATAATCCCTCCACCAAATCTTGGCAGAACCTGACAGACGAAAAACAGCAAAGTCGACCCCATTGGTCTCCACCATCCCCATGTTCTGTAGAACCTCATGGAAGCTGTCCAAATAGTCCTGGGGATCCTCTAAAGATGTACCGCCATATATGGTAGTAAAAAGCTTGGTGAACTTGTCCAGTATCCACAAGGCATCAGCAGACATAGTTGCTCCATCACCGGTCTGAGCTACAACACCCAGCTAGACTACCCAACTGGCTGAGCTGTTGGAGTCTAAAAGTGGGGAGCCATCTGCTCCGGAGTGCGAGTAGCAGGAGTTTGGGCTCCTCCTCCAGCCTGAGAGACAGCTGGTGCTACAGGGAATATGCCTGCCTGAGTGACACTCTCCATAAGGCCCACTAGACGGACCAGACCATCCTGGAGTATCGGGGTGGCGATGAACCCCTATGGAACCTGAGCTGGACCTGCTGGAACTGGTTGGCTGGAACCTCATCCTCAAACTCTGCCTGAGGCTCCGCCGCTGGTGCTGCTGCTCGAGCTCTGGGCTGAACCCTGCCTCTGCCTCAGCCTCTAACACGGCCTCAGCCTCTACCCCTCGTAGGAGCTGCTACTGTGGGCTCGGGCTGTTGGTCAGCTGATAAAGAGGTACGCGTTCTCACCATCTGTGAAAGAATAGAGTTGAAGTTCAATTAGCATTGAGAAATCAAGTCGCACGACAGGAAAGATAGATGTGAAGTTTTCCAAAACTCTGTAGCCTCTAGGGGATAAGTAGAGACGTCTTTGTACCGATCCCTTAGACTCTACCTAGCTTGTTTGTGAACTGTGAGACCTAGGCAACCTAGAGCTCTGATACCAACTTGTCACGACCCGGATTTCCCACCCTCGGGAGTCATGATGGCGCCTACTCGTGAAAGCTAGGCAAGCCGACAATTGCAGTTTTTACCACTATTTTTATTTATCAAACAAAATCAGATATTAGCTAAGCAAAATAATTAAGAAGGCAGAAGTAATATAACAGTGCCACAACTCAAGTACATAACTACCCCATAGAATCTGGTGTCACAATCCACGAACAACTAAGATTTACTACAAATATAAGTCTAAAAGAAGTACAACTATTCTCGAAATAGAAGAGACAGCAGAAAACTAAAACAGGGGAAGGGGGAATTCGGGCTCTGCGAACGCCAGCAGATCTACCTTGGTTTCCCTGGACTAAAGGTAGCTACCTCAAGCTACTCACAAGGTCCGGCACCGAAATTTGCACAAAAGAGTGCAGATTGAAGTATCAGTATAACCGACACCATGTACCGGTAAGTGTCGAGCCTAACCTCGGTAAAGTAGTGACAAGGCTAGGGCACAAGGACCATATAAACTTGTGCAGTTAAATCATATACAAACAGAATAATAACAATAGGAAATAACAGATAAAGATGGGAAAGGGACATGCTGCGGGGAATATCAAATTCTAACAATAAACCAATCGCGAGAAGCATAATGGACATCATATTTGTAACAACAAGAATAATGAAACAGTAACATGTGCACACCATCACCCTTTGTGTTTTTACTCTCATCCTCACCATATGAAACAACAGAAATGGCACGGCATCACCCTTCGTTCATTACCTCTCATAATCATGGCACGATATCACCCTTCGTGCATTAACTCTCACAATATCAGCACGGCATCACCCTTCGTGCATTAGCTCTCAAATCATGGTACGACATCACCCTTCGTACATTAACACTCACAATATAGGCACGACATCCCCCTTCGTGCATTAACTCTCACTCAAAATATCACGCACGACATCACCCTTTGTGCTTTACACTCTTTCTCACCCAAATAATAGAAACAATACATCCCGGCAAGGAAATCAACAATAAAAACAATAACATCCCGATAAGGGAATCAGCTATAACCAATCTCGTTTCAATAGTTAACTTTACAAAATAATCTCAACTTGAGCCAATACTCAACAATGGTCAATTACCAGGAAATTATCATAAATCATGTTCAACAATGATATTCATCAACTTAAGCATGGTCAATACATAACGAGAGTCACAACAATCATGGTATACGACTCACAGGCATACTTGACACCAACGTATAGATACTCATCACCACACCAATATGTCGTACTCAATACTAACACGTAGCAAATAGGACCACAACTCCTATTCCCTCAAGCTAAGGTTAGACCAAACACTTACCTCAATTCCACGGATAAAATTAAGCCTCAATTATTGCATTACCTCTTGGTTCCACTTCCAATCCTCTTGTATCTAGTCATAATTTACTTAATAACATCAATAAATTCTAAATAAACCAATTCTAATGCATGAATATAAATTTCCTAATGTTTTCCCTAAAAAGTCAAAAATCGACCCCGGGCCTACTTGGTCAAAACTCAAAGTTTGAAAATGATGAAAATCCCGTCTGAAATCTTACTTAACAGGTCGCAGTTATCGCAATTACGATTAGGGGTTCGCAATTGCAATGAAAATGTTGCATTTGCGATAGAGGGGCCTTCATAATTCCGACCAAAAGTTCGCAATTGCGAGGATGGCCTCCCCATGCCTGGTTCGCATTTCCCAGGCCTGCTCTTTTCGCGATTGCATAGCTTGATCTCGCAATTGCGAGATCAGAGGCCTGTGCGAAAATACCAGATTCATCAGCTGAGTTTCCTTAGTTCTAATCACTCCATGGCCTATCCAAAACTCACCTGAGCCCTTGGGGCTCCAAACCAAACATGCACGCAAGTCCAAAAACATCATACGAACTTGGTTGTGCAATTAAATCATCAAAATAACATCAACAACTACGAATTTAACCTTAAATTCATGAAATTCATAAGATAGTTCAAATTTTCCATTTCCTCAACCTAGGGTTCGATTTATATCAAATCAACTCCGATTCTTACCAAATTTCATAGATTCGGCTTAATTATTATTTTAAACCTGTACCGGGCTCCAAAACTAAAATATGGCCCGACACCATCAAGATCACACACCATTTTATTTCCAAAAGTCTTTATGTTTTCCAGAAACTAATTTTCTTTAAGAATTCTTTTCTCGGGCTAGGGACCTCGGAATTCAATTCCGGGCATATGCCCGAGTCCCATATTTTATTATGGATCCTACAGGACTGTCAAATTACGGGTCCGGGTCCGTTTACCAAGTATGTTGATCGAAGTCAATTTTCATCAATTTTAAAGGCTAAATTCAATATTTCTCTTAAATTTCACATAAAAGCTTTCTGGAAACGCGTCCGGACTGTGCACACAAATCGAGATAATACAAAAGAAGCTTTTTATGGCCTCGGAATACATATTTGACTTTTAAAATAAGAGATGACTTTTTGGGTCATCACATGCCTATTACCACGCTAGGCGAAAGGCACGTGAGTTGTCCGTACAGATCTAGATACTTCAGCACGTGAGTTGTCTATGCGGTTGATATTAATCCTGTGACCATGCCGGGCTAGTAGCATGTTGAATTGGTCGTGATTGCATGTGGATATGGATCCACCCCCTATGGTCACCCTCTCATGTTTCTCTCCTGATGTTGTATACGCAGATTGTAAGAAACTGACTGGTTTCTGGTTGATGTGAGCTCTGGGAGAGCTGGTTACTCTTATTGGATCGGGTTGCACACCGCAATTGACTTATATTTGGTTATTTCATTTCATCTTTACTTAAAATTCCATCGATTATTTACCTGATTTTACTTGCATATCTTCCTTATATGCTGGATTGTTGACTGAGCGAAACACTTTAAAATAAAGACTTGTGAGCATCAAAGTGGTTTTACCTGAGATTTCCTGTTTTGATCATATATTTATTTTATACTTGTTAAAATTATGAACTATACGGGTGCTAGTGAGTATCATCTATAGTTCTGATTATGGCTGGAGCTGGTATTGAAGATGTACTCAGGTTTCAGTTATGGCTATCATTTATCCTTGGTAGCTTTAGATTTTAATTTTGTTCACGTATAATCGAAACAAATGTTGTAATTATTTCAGTTTAGTTTTTGTAAAATCTAAGTATTAGTGGCTCATGACTTGTACTACCAGTCCTTGGGGAGATGTATAAAATGCAGCTATTTCATTTTTGACTCCTATCATTATTATTAAATTATATTTTATTGTTATTTGGCTTACCTAGTGGGTTAGTTAGGTGCCATCATGACGAATTAGTTTTTGGGTCATGATAAGTTGGTATCAAAGCCAGGTTCATAGGTTATACGAGTCATAAGCAAATGTCTAGTAGAATCTTGCAGATCAGTATGGTGACGTCCATACCTATCTTCGAAAGGCTATAGAGCATTTCGGATAAACTTCCCATATTTTTATCCTTATCGTGCGGTATTGATTCAGCTTGAAGCATATCTATTTGAATTCCTTCCACTCACTCGTATGCGCACGTGAGCGCTCGACATCAGTTGTACATTGACGGCTTATAGATTTCATGGATGAGGTGCGGGATGTGTTTTCTATGTTTTGGTAATGGGCCAGTCTAGAGGACTTGAGGCCCGATTTAGACTGCAGCTTAGGCTCGGTAATTTCAATTGTGTGAGCATGTGCTTTGGGACTTCTATGTCTAGTGGTGTCCTTATGAGTGGGATTGGTGGCTTGGTGAGTAGTTGGATGGCTATATGATGAGTAGCATGTGACTGCATGATGTGTTCAGTTGGTTTGAATGTGACGGGAAGAGTTTGCTTGAGATGTGAAAATGACTATTGGATGCTCGATTTATTTGGATGTGTCATAAAGTCTTGAGTAATGAAGTTTTTTGAGAGATTTTTCGTGTTATTTCATTTGTGGAATGAAGTAGAATTTCATGTTTTGTTGATGAGTTCAGACTTAGGAAGATTAAGTGATTGCGTAGCAGTTGTGGATGTGAAACGATATAGAGAGATGTCAGTTTGAGGCTAAGCGGTTGGGTTATCTCGTGCAGAGTAATCTATGGATGTGTGATCCTTATGATGGTTATGCGGAGAGTTGATTTCTACCAGTAGGTTATATATGTTGCGATTTGGTTTGGATCGCTTGAGGAAGTTGACCAGACTGTCACGAGGATAAATGCGAGCTTAGCGTATAATTTGAGGTATTTTATGGTTAGTGTTGCATGAGCTTGTGAAGAATTTAATTGAATCTCACCGCGACATTATCGAAGTAATAGAGTATGGGTGTTGTGAGTTATCGAATGTTTTGATCTATGGCTTTGAGTCAAATGGGGAAGCTTGTTATTGACAATTTGATTGCATTGTTATGTGTTAAGTATTAGTTTTGGTCTGAGGCATACTTGTGAATCAGCTATGACTTGCAGATGTTGAGATCGAGGATGACTCAATTAAGGAAATTTCTAGATATGGGTTATATTACACTTTATGGGTATATGGGAATCATGGAATGATTGAGTTGTTATTCGTGAAGGATGTAGTGCACATGGAGTGGGAATTTGCTCGGTTGTCTTAAGGTGGGGTTACTTCTTTGGGTATTTTTGTACAAATGGGGCATAGGTCGTTCGGCCCATTTAGGCAGGCAATTGGGATTTGAGCAGAGTGGATGACTCCCAAGCAGGTTCTAATGGATTCAAGATTTATATGTAGCAATTGAGAATTTTTCAGATTTGTATATGGCTAGAATCTGAGATTTACACTAGATGGTGTCGAGACTCACGGTATTTATATATCTTTATGGATTCTATATTTTAGTATCAATAAGGTATATGAAACGACTTTAGATTCACAGAAGGTCTCTTCAGAGTGAGTGTCTCGGTTGTGGTACTTTTGGGGTGCTTAAAAGAGAATACCACGGCTTTTGGGCCTTAGAGCGGTGTGGTTTTATGCTAGGATGTCTTGTGGTGGGCTTTGGGTAAGGATCGTGGTGTTCTGGCAAGGAGAAGTTTTAATTTGAGGGTAATTTGGAAAGAACTCGGAGAAATAGAACAGCTTGGTAGTAGGTTGGATCAACACGGTAATGGATATGACCGGTTATTTGGGTACTTATGATGTGGTGAGTCTCTGCAAGTGTTTTGTGGTAATACTCTTGAGCTTTGGCGGCCAGCGTGACTTGGTTAAGTTAGAGGGGTTCAGTTCTAATGACTTGGTTACATGCAAATGGGTTTCGAAGTGTCCTTGATGATTTCTACCACAACTTGAGATTGGTATTATCTACATGTATGATGAGTATGTGGCGTGTGGTAATTTTTTCCTAGATGGGATCAAGTGGAAGGTTTCTGACCGATCGAGTATGTATTTTGCTTGTGACTCAAAGTTGATTACGAGATTCTCATGTTTTTCACATGATGGCATGATAGATATGATGTGTCTTGTGGGATTGAGATTTGCATGTACAAGGTGACAGTTTAGTTTTAGAGGGAAGATCATGAATCTTGAACAATATGGACGGTTTAAATGTTTAGATGAATACTATTACTACTTGGTATTGCTTGAGAAGGGTGTGTATTTCAGAAGGCGTACTGTGTTTTGACTTATATGCTTTATTGGTATCGTGGTACTCGCCTAGTTGATCGACTATTGATGTTCAGATTTTGCAATGTAGTACAGAAGAATTATAGAAGTATTCCTTGTAGGATGATCGTGTATGAGAAATGTGTTAGACATTCGGGTGATGGAGTTGGGATCAGCTATTGTGATTCGTGTGTTCTATGTATCTGGAGACTAAGAGTTCTCAGAAGTAGATTGTTTCGTGGTTGCGGACTTTGAAGATGTGGCCAAAGTTAGCCAGATGGTGGTATGTGTTATGGTTAAATCCTTGTGGATTGTTGGAGGGCTATTTATCCATTTGGGAATGACTAGAGTTGATTTGGGCCCATTGGTAGGCCCGAGGTTGATGTGCATTCTACAACGGGTCGAATTTGTTGACTCAGAACTATTAGTGTTGAGAGGTGAGTCATTCAGTTGGAGATGAGCTTATTCGTGTTCTGATATATTCTATGTGTTACTCTTCTATGCTATGAGGGGTGGTGATTCATTGGTTATATGCACACATGGTTCGGTTCTATTTGGGCCTTATAGCGAAGTTCGAGCAAGATGGTTATTGGGGTATTGAATGATTGATTGCGCCTTGGTTATGGTCTTTCTGAGCTATGGTATATTGTGTTATTCATTTTTTCATGGTTATGGGCATGCACTTCGTGTACTTGATTCGAATTGCGTGTAGTTGTTGATTTTGAGCATTGTGGCTTGAGGTATTTCATATGGATCGGTGTTCGGACTGGGTCATACATCGCAGCGGCGTTATGCTAGGATATGATCCTTTGTGTTTATTTCATGTGTTATGTTTTGCCTTGTGTGGTGGATTGATAACATTGCGCTTCGTGGTGGTATCTGTTGAACCAATCTCTTTTCATCATTGGGTATATTTGAGTTATTGTTCGTTGGTGCATGAACTGCATGGTATGTGGCTCTAAGTAATTTGTGTGACAGGTCGGTCGAGTAGCTTGTACTGGATGAGGTGAGGTTATTAGGCCTTAAATAAGTGCCATCGAATTTGATTAAGGTATATTTTCAAGAACTGTGTCACTAGTCGGCTTAGATTTTGGCTATGGTTCTTATCGGGCAAGAGAGCTCCACTACTTGTTAATCTGATGAGTGGCTATGAGTTTTTGTATATTTCTTTCATCATTGGCAGCTACGAAGGTTCAGAACAAGAGTTTAGTTGATATGCGGTTTGTTACGAGTGTTGGGTTGGTTATCGAGTAGCTATTGTAGTCGGAAGTTATTGCTATGAGTATTTGAGTTATGTGGTATATCACGTGATTATGTCTTGAGATATGGTTATGGATTGATATAGCTTGTTCAGAGTTATATGGTGCATAAAATGCAAGAATCGGGTCATATAATGAGTTACAGATGTTGGGGATTTGGGTTTTAAGGTTTATGGACTAAGTCAAAATAAGGATCCTCTGTTAGGTGGTGTTGTTGGGTTTATATGGATTAGGGTGACATGGGATCACCCATGGTTATTTGTATGGTGAGGGTATATGGCAATTTGATGGCTTGTGAATGACTTTTGGCACGTTCGAGGATGAACGTATGGTTAAGCGAGGGAGAATGTAACGACCCGACCGGTCGTTTTAAGCTTTAGCATTCCATTTGATAGTTTGAGACTTTGGGTAACTTCATATTATGTGTTATGACTTGTGTGTATGGTTGGTTTTGGTTTTTGAGTGGTTCGGGATTGATTTGGAAGAATGATTCTCCTTTTAGAAGTTTTAAGTTGGAAGAGTTGATCAAGATTTGACTTTTAGGTAAATGGACTCGGAATCGAGTTTTAATTATTCCAATAAGTTTATATGATGATTTTGGACAGGTTCGCAAAGTTTGATTAAATTCCGATGAGTTTTGGATAAGTTTGTATTGTATGGTGATTGTTTTCGATTTCGACGTCAATTTGAGCATAAAGGTCATCATATTGAGCAAACGACCTATGATTCATGTTTCGACTAAATCATTATATCTGTATCGTAATTTTGGAACCATAGCAACTAGAATTATCAAGTTTTGACATCGTCTGAGATATTTATGGTCATTTTACTAAGAATTGGGTTGCTAGATTTTTTTCAAATTAATTATGAAATGGCCACTGAATTCGTATTTAAAAATCTGCACTATTTTCAAATATTAAAACCAATATATCTCCTTTATTATAAGGTCAAATGGAGTTATCAAAAGCCTAACTTGACTGGAATTTCACGAGGAATTTATCAGAGGCATCAAAAGTGAGTTTCAGGATTATTTGACATAAGAAACGAGGCAGAATAGCTGGGCAGAAGCATATAATATTGAGGATTTATTCATTTGGTTATATTTTGAGTTAGAAAGCTCGGATTTGGGCGATTTTTGGAGGCGATTTTCATCACATTGATTGGGGTAAGTATTCTATACTCGCTTTTGGTTTATATTTCATGAATCAATCTTTGTTTTTGGCATTTGATTGATGATTTCAAAGTGAAATTTGGGGGGTTTTGCCTAAAATTTTATAAAGTAAAATTTTGAGTTTTGAACATCGATCTAGAGCCGGATTTGAGTGAAACTAGTATGGTTGGAGTCGTAATTGAATGATTTATCAGATTTTGTGAGTTTCATCAAATTCTGAGGTGAGGGCCTGGGCTTGACTTTTTGACAAACTTTAGGCTTTTGATTAAAGGTTATACCTTTATCGATTTTGTTTGTTTCCTTTGTCATTATTTGACGTTCTTGAGTTTCTTTTAACTAATTTTGAGCCGTTCGAAGGTCGGTACGCACGGGATGACATTTCTAGAGTACTGTTTTACTTGTTTAGTATTGTTGTTTGAGGAAAATATCTTATCTAAACTTGGTTGAGGCACTAGTTGCCTGAATTATTTGTGATATCTATGTACTATAGATGCATATGTGTGGGGTTTGAGCCCATATGCTAGCACCCGGGGTATTTATCCATGCTCGGATTGTTCTTAGACTATGATAAGCCTACAATTGACTATTAAGCTTTAAGCAATGATATTTCTCATATTTATAACATTGTGTGAACTATTTAAGCCATGTTTGAGGCTACATAGAGGTTTGATCCCTCAATAAACTTGATAAATGCTATTTTGTGATGAAATTACTGATTTGTGCTATGATAGCACGCTTTACACATGCCTACACTTTAGCATGTCATTTATACCAGTCCTGGAGCATGAGGTTTGTTATTCATTCATCACTTACATGTATTATTGTTTATTTGATCCATTGTGATATGATTGGATTGGATACCCGTGACCACACTGGGTGAATTGTGTTGTTATGCATGTGACTACTCCGGGCGGATTGTGTTGTTATGACTGTGTCCGCGCCGGGCAGATTGTGTTGTTATGCATGTGACCGCACCTGGAAGATTGTGTTGTTATGCATGTGACCGTGCCGGACGGATTGTGTTGTTATGCCTGTGACCGCGCCTAGTGGATTTTGTTGTTATGTTTGTGACCATGTCAGGCGGATTGTGTTTTTATGCATGTGACCACGTCGGGTAGATTGTGTTGTTATGCTTGTGACCACGTCAGAGGAATTTTGTTGTTGTGCATGTGACCACATCGAGTGGTGTGAATATTGGCACGTGAGTTGTCCGTACATATCCAAATACTGATATTATGGCATGTGGGTTATCCGTACAGTACGTGAGTTGTCCGTACGGTTGATATTGAGCCTGTGACCACGCCGAGCTGGTAGCATGTTGAATTGCCCGTGCTTGCATGTGGATACGGATCTATCCCCCTAGGGTCACCTTTTCATATTTCTCTCTTGGTGGTGTACACGCAGATTGTGAGAAACTTGATGGATTTCTGGTTGATGTGAACTCTAGGAGAGCTGGTTACTATTATTGGATCGGGTTGCGCGCCACAACAGATTGATATTTGGTTAATGCACTTCATCTTTACTTGAAATTTTCTCGACTGTTTACCTGATTTTACTTTCATATCTTCCATATTTGTTGGTTTGTTGACTGAGCAAAATACTTTAAAATAAAGAGTTGTGAGCATCAAAGTGGTTTTACTTAAGATTTCCTATTTTGATCATATATTTGTTCTATACTTGTTAAAATCCTGAACTGCACAGGTTTTAATGAGTATCATTTATTGTTCTTCATTCTTTTACCTCGTTAGGTTAGTTAGGATACTTATTGAGTACATGGGGTTGGTTGTACTCATACTACACTTCTGCACCTTGCGTGTAGATCTTGGAGTTGTTAAGAATGTGTATGGCGGGAGTTGGCATTGAAGATGTGCCCGCATTCTAGTAATGGCTATCGTTTGTCCTTGGTAGCTTTAGATTCGAATTTTGTTCATGTACAATCCAAATAAATGTTATAATTATTTCAGTTCAATTTTTGTAAAATCTAAGTCTTAGTGGCTCATGAGTTGTACTACCAGTCCTTGGAAAGATGTATAAAATTCAACTATTTTATTTTTGACTCTTATCATTATCATAATATTATTTTTTATTGTTATTTGGCTTACCTAGCGGGTTGGGTTAGGTGCCATCACGATGGGTTGGTTTTTGGGTCGTGAAATCCAACCATTTGAACAAAAATAAAAAATAAACTTTCTCATTTCTATGTTAAAAGTAATTAACAAAATAAAAATTTATCTTTTAGTTCAAATAGTACCTCTCTAACATATAAAAATATTTCAAAAATATAATACTTCATATTTTCAAAAAAGAGTAATGTCAATGGCACTTAAACATTTAAAATGCAAGATATGATGTAATCTCAACCTGCTTCTCCGTACAAGCTAGGATCTACGATTAGAATCAAGTTCCAAACTATTTTACTATATGCATTTTTGGAGGAAAACTCCATGAAATAGTAGGTTTCAACATACCTCAATACTCTCTCAAAACTTAACCACAAGTATCTAAGGTCTTCAACCAATCACCATCTACACAATTATATCTCACATGAGTTAAGAATTGTTCAACAATACCCAACAAGACCTATTTAGACCTTAGCTCTTAACTATATGTACTTAGGGTTCATCTTTCCTATTATATGTTTTCAGTCATGCTTAACAATCTCATTTATAGTACTTAATAGTCTATTAGGGTTACAAACAACTCAACAACCTCTATATAAAACCTCAAATTACTATTCGTTGTCTTCTCAATTACCAGTTATAAATACCTAACTAGGGTTTCATAAATACTCACATTCAACTACCTCCAAATGTCATTAATACCATAAATGCACTTATTTATATCTCATAAAATGAGATTGGAATAGAAGAAATTGCCTTTTGAAGCAAACCCTAGAAAATCTTTTCTTTGGTGTTCTTGGTGATTCTTCGAGATTCAAGCGAAATCCTATGGATTGAATCTATATATGTGTTAGTTCTAGCATCTAATAATGTTATAACATCATAAATGTAACAAAAAATCATACCTTAAAGTGTATTAAGTGTGGGGGTTGACCCTTTCTCTCTCTAGAATTCCAAGGCTCTAAAATGTTGCACATCTTTCTCTCTCCTCGACCCCCTTCTATTTATAATAAATGACTTGCACAGACTTGGATGCGTAGGCTTGTGCAGCTTACACAACTTAAGTCTTCCCTCTTTCTAACATGTTGTTTTTGCTTGAGTAGACTACGCACGGAGGCTACGCAGGTTTGTTGGGATCCCTTCCTCCCTCTTTTCCCAACCATTTCAAGTTATGCCTACATCCATTTATCTTTGGGACCTTCAATCATTCTTACCTTCATGCTCAAGTATCGTAATGACCTTGTTACCCTTGTGTGGGTCCGCATGTACTTCAAAATCTCGTTAATCACTCTCCTAAGCTTATATTAAGGTTGATTTTTAAAAAGTTCTAGGACTTTCAATCTACCCCACTTAGAAATATTTATCCTCAAATGTCAAACTGAAGTTGTATTCAAGCACAAGGGTTCGACCTTAAGCCTCGTAATCCTAGCATCAGTTTGTGTTCCATGGGTTCTCCCTTTGACTAACTCTCCAAATTCACAAAAAGATTTGGCAGAGATTCCTTTATAAATAGGACTATCCCAAGATTTTCATCTTTCATCCAACTGCAAAAATACGATATACATAAAGCAAAGCAGCCCTACATGGCTCGCGTTCAATATAATGCACCTTTATATACCAACAAAAGTTTAATATACATCACCAAATAGAAGTTATTTTAATGTAACTCTCAAAAGGAAATATAAGGCACATTAGTAAAATATTCAAGCTTAAGCTTTATTTTCTTGAAAGAAATAAGGATATTTTTTCTTCATGTCTTCCTCCCCTTCCCATGTTTCTTCTTCAACATCTTGACTCTGCCATAGCACTTTAGGTGATGCTATCTCTTTTGTCATCAACTTCCAGACGTGTCTATCAAGTATAGCGACATGAAGCTCCTTATATGTTAGTCCCTCATTTATATCAATGGTTTGTGGGGAAATTACATGTGAGGGATCTCTCTAATACTCTCACAACATCAACATGCGAAAGACTGGGTGTACGTAAGATAACTTTTGTGGTAGTTCTAATTCATCGGCTACCTCTTCTATTTTCTTTAGAAATCTTGTAAGACCCAATAAACCTCAGGTTTAATTTTCTCTTCTTACCAAAGGTCAAATCCTGACGTCGATTAGCTGAATGGGACTTTTGGTGACTTTGAGCCATTTTGAGTCTCTTTTGGATCACTTTCACTTTTTCCATGCCTTGGTGAACCATGTTGGAACCTAATAATTGAGCTTTACCAACTTCAAAATAACCAATAGGAGATCTACATTACCGCCCATACAAAGCTTCAAATGGTGCCATTTGTATGCTCGCTTGATAGATATTATTATTAGCAAACTCAATGAGTGGTAAATGGTTGTCCTAATTTCCCTTGAAGTCAATCACACAGGCTTATAGCATATCCTCAAGTGTCTGACTAGTCCTTTCTGCTTGTTCATCTGTCTGGGTTGGAAAGTCGTGCTAAGGTTTACTTGTGTACACAACTCCTTTGAAAAGACTGAGAAAAGTTCACTGTGAATTAAGAACCTCTATCTGAAATGATAGAAACATGAGCACCATGCAGTCTAACAATTTCTTTGATATAAAGCTGTGCAAAATGCTCTGCGATGTCCGTAGTCTTGACAGGAAGGAAGTGTACTGACTTTGTCAATTGATCCACAATTACCCAAATAGAATCATTCTTGTGAAGAGATCTGGGCAATCCAACAATGAAGTCCATATTAATCATCACCCATTTTCACTGTGAAATTTCAATATGCTAGGCTAACCCATCGGTTCTTTGGTGTTCAGTCTTTACCTGTTGGCAATTTATGCACATGGACACGAACTCGGCTACATCTCTCTTTATATTATTTCACCAATAGGCCTCTTTCAAATCAGGATACATCTTAGTAGATCCCAGATGTACGGAGTATCTCGAGTTGTGTGCTTTAGTCATGATTATTCTTCTAAGATCATTCGCACTGGGAATACATAATCGACTTTGATACCTCATAGTACCATCGATTGCATCCACCATGAATACTGTGACTTTATACCGGTCAACCCCTTTCTTCAACTCCACAAAATGTGGATCTTCATATTGATATGACTTTACTAGTTCTATCAAGGACGACTGGGATCCACTTTGTATTGTCACTTCCCTACTATCATCCTCGACAATTCGTACACCCAAGTTCATCAAGCTATGGATCTCTCTCATCATAGGTAGTTCGCACGCCACCAAACATGCCAAGTTACTTGTTGACTCTCTAGTAAGAGCATCCGCCACTACATTGGCCTTCCCTGAATGGTACAAAATATCGATATCATAGTCCTTAAGAAGTTCAAGCCGTCTCCTTTTCCTTAAGTTCAGTTCCTATTACTTGAAAATATACTGCATACTCTTGTGATCGGTATACATCTTACAATGTAAACCATACAGATAGTGGTTTCATATCTTTAATGCAAGCACCACCATAATGAGTTCTAAGTTTTGAGTGGGGTAGTTTTTTTCATGGTTCTTCAGTTGCGTTGATGCATAGGCAACTAGTTTACAGTATTATATCAGCACACACCCGAACCTAACTCTTAAAGCATCATAATATACCGTGAAGCTCTCTAAGCCCGTAAGTAAGGTCAACACCGATGTTGTAGTCACTCTCACTTTTAGTTCTTTATAACTCCTTTCACAGGCATTAGATCATTGAAATTTGGCAGCTTGCTACGTTAGTTTGGTCAAAGGAGATGCAATAGTAGGAAAACCTTCAGCAAACCTCTGACAGTAGCCGACTAATCCCAAGAAGCTTTGTATCTCCATTGGTGTTGTTGGTCTAGGCCATCACTTAACTATTTCAATCTTTTGCGTATCAACCTCGATACTCTAACTTGATACCACACGACCCAAGAATCCACAGATTCAAGCCAAAGTTCCCACTTAAAATTTTTTGCACACAAATCATGCTCCAATAATGTTTGCAACCTCAAATTATTGGAATTCTCCTCTTGACTTCATGAGTAGAATAAAATGTCATTAATAAAAATTATTACGAATGCGTCGAAAAATGGTTTGAAAACTCGATTCATCAGAGGAGTTATAAAAGTTGCAGGTACATTGGTCAGCCCGAATAACATTACCAAAAGTTCATAATGCTCGTAGCGGGTACAAAAAGTTATTTTGGGAATATCTTTTTCTCAGATCTTTTGATAGTACCCGATCTTAAGTCAATCTTTGAGAAATACTTTGCCGCTTTGTGACTGGTCAAACAAGTCATCTATCTGAGGTAATAGAATACCTATACTTGATAGTTACCTGTTAAGTTACCGATAGTCAATACACATACTCAAAGATCTATCCTTTTAAAAAAAATAAAAAATTGGTGCGCCTCATGGCGAAACACTCAGTGTAATGAATCCTTTATCAAGCAAGTCCTTCAACTACTCCTTCAATTCCTTCAAATATACCGAGCCATTCGGTAGAGGGAATAAATATTGTTTGTTTATCCGGTACAACATCTATTCCAAAATCAATAACCCGATCTGGTAGAATACCCAAAAGTTCATTAGGAAAGAAATCCAACAACTCACAAACAATTGATACAGATTGAGTAGTCGGTACTTGACATTTATTTATGTGACTCTAACTAAGTGGTAGAGGCCTCCCTTTGTGAGCATCATCTTCACCTTAAGATTGATACTTACCTCGATGTTTAATAATATTGACGTTCCATTCATGAACTAACTCATTGGAAAAATTCAAACTAGACAACTTTAGCATGACAATCAAGGGTGGAATAACACTTAATTAACCAATCCACCCCTATGATTACATTAAAATCAACCATTTCCAACTTAACAAGATCTGTCGTAGACTATCGATCCTAGACTATAATTGCATAGCCTCTATAGACACGAGAACCAATAACAGAATTTCCTATTGGAGTAAACACAGAAAATGGTTCAAGTAATTGTTCTGGCTCTATCCCGAAATTCGAAGTGAAGTATAGGGGAACATAGGAAAATGTGGATGTAGGATCCATAAGAGCATAAGCATCAGGTGTGCAAATAGTGAGTATACATGTGACAATGACATCTGAAACCTCTACAGTAAGGTGAGTATGTATAGAATAGAAGTGGGGTTAAGTCCCCATAGAAGTAGCAACTATCTGATATGTCTTTCCTACAGCTGTCTAATGTGTCTTTCCTGCATTACGCCCGCCATGTGTCCCATTTTCCCAAGGTGGGGGTAGTGTAGTTGAAGTAGTAGCAATGGAAGCTATTGGCTGGGCCCTTGATCCACGTATCCCATTGGGGCAGAACCTCTTCATGTGGCTTATTTGACCACACCTATAACACGAGCCTCGAATCATTGGAGAAGAGTCAGAATATTTAGAACATGAGCCTACACTACTCTGAACTTGTTGAGTGGTCCTGCGTCACTTTGAGTTGGTCTAGTCTGACCTCTATGTACCAAACTATGTGCCACCAGTGGACCACTAAAAGCGTTTTCTACCATAGATTGTGGTGGCCCTGATGGCCCCCTGTTGTTCTAACCCTTTCCCGAACTAACAATTGCACTAAAAGTACCAAAGGTACGAGCCTTCTTGTTTTGTTCCCTATTGAAAGGAATCTTCTCAAGATCCATAACCAAGTCCATGAAGTTAGCATAGAGAATGTTCCTTCTTCCACTAGTCGCATACTTTCGAATATCCAAAATCAACCCAAGGTCAAAATGATCAATCTTATCATCATTCGTGGGGGTGAGGTGGGGATCATAGTAAGATAACTTCTTAAACTTAATGTTGTGCTCTAAAATAGATATAGCATCATGTTTTAAGGTCTCAAATGATACTGAAAGAGTGGCCCTACCTCCCGGTGGCAACCACTTCTTGATGAACATTTTGGTGAATTCTTCCTAAGTCATTGAAGGTGCATTCTTAGGTCTACTTTTCTCCACCCCTTTTTACTCCTAGCAAGATAATGTCCTTCTTCGTCTCCTCAAGAAAGTCTTATGGGTCTTCAAGAGGATCTACTCTTGTAAATGTCGGTGATCTAAGCCTTATGAATTTTATGGCCAATTGTGTCACGTCCTCGATAATTGGTTCTCTCATTCCTCATTGTTGGAGGGCTTGAATACCCATCTAAGGTTCTTTTAAGTTTTCCTAGCCATGAGCTCTACAAAATTATTGATCGCCTTCCTTATGTCGATAAGGGTCTCATCTAAGCGATTTGGCACTGGAGATAGGGTAGGTGCCTCATCAACTTCTTCCTCATACTCATCCACCATTCTAGGAGCTACAGGAACTAGCATAGTCCGTGCTTTTGCAGACTTTGGAGGTCAGCCCTTAGGTCTGGTGGGGTCCTTGCAAAGCCGCATTGGGTATATGAGCAGCTTCTTTGTTCATGTTGCTAACACGTGTGTTCACCATATTTCTGCCAGTCGAGATAGCGCACGAATTAAGCAACATCTTATATTCAAGCTCTGTTGCACGATCTAGAATAAGGAGAAAGGATGAAATATGTCTATAATGTCCTTGTAGCCTCTCCAATGTAAGTGTTGTGCACAATACATTCGTAAAGAGAACTCTACTAGATACGATCCCTTAGACATCCTAGAGTCCCCAGAACCCCTGAATGTCCACCCCCAGAACACGAGTGTATTTGATCAATCAACTTCTCTCTTAGTTCTCCCTTATTATATACGAAAATCTTGCCATAAATTCTAATAATGCCATTTTGCAAAGTAGTGTTAGAAAAAACATCTCTATATACTAACATATGAGTTAATATATGTTAGGCTCATCATAACTTGCTATTATTGCAGTCACCTATTTTGGTGGAACAACCATTAGTCTATAATGTTCGTTCTTAGAATCAAATTTTCGAGATAGTGCATCTACCACCATATTGTCAACCTTCTTTCTGTATTGAATTTCATAGCTTAGTCCCATTAGCATAGAAATTCCTTTGTGTTGAAGTGTCGTGATGATCCTTTGGTCTTTAAGAATTTGAGACTAAAGTGATCTGTGCGAATCACTAAATGGCTAGGTTGCAAGTAGTGTCACCACTCTTCCACTGTTAGCGACAAGTTAAATTGACTCTTTCTCATATATAGAGAGACTGAAATGTTTTGGGCTAAGGGCTTGGCTAAGGAAAGCAATGACATTATTTTTCTGCACTAGCACAGGCCCTATGTCAATGCCACTTATGTCCACCTTCACTGTAAAAGGAACTAAAAAATCAAGAAGAGCTAAAATAAGGGGCTCTCACCATTATATTTTTCAATTCATTAAAAACTCTGGTTGCATGATCATTCTAATTGAACCCTCATTTCTTAAGAAGATTTGTTAATGGTTTAATTGCAAACAAATTAATGAATTACCTGTAATACTCTGTAAGTGCAAGGAAGCCTCATAACTCCCTATCTATAGAAGGATAAGGCCAATTAACTATTGCTTCCATTTTTTATGAATCTATGCTAACACCATCTCTAGAAATAACATGGCTTAGGTATTCTACTTGGGCCTCTGTAAAACTGCACTTAGATATCTTAGCAAATAATTTGTTCTCCCTCAAAGTTTTAAATACAACTTCTACATATTAAAGATGTTCCTCTAAATTAAGGTTGTAGATCAAAATATTATCAAAAAAGGGACAAACCTCCTTATGTATGGGCCAAATACATCATGCATCAATGATTGAAATGTGGTGGGAGCGTAGTTGAGCCCAAAGCGCATCACTTTGCATTCCTAAAGTCCATCATGTCTGCAAAAATCAATTTAGAATTCATCTCCAGGCCACATTCTTATTTGATGATATCCGAATCTAAAGTCTAACTTTGAGAAAAAACTAGTCTCATTTAGTTCATCCAATAGATCTTTCATTACCTAATTGTGTATTTATATTTTATTGTTATGTCATTCAACCTCTGATAGTCCACACAAAACTTCCAAGTTGAATCCTTCTTCTTTACCAAAATTAGTGGTTGAAATGATTCTAGTCTCTAATATTTCCTTGACCATATTTTTAATGATATTTTTTTGGTCATAGGACTATTTATATAGTCGTTGATTAACAGGTTTTGAACCTGGTACCAACTCAATTAAATAATCACAATGCTTGTTTTGGGGGAGTTCCTTGGGCTCTTGAAAAATGTCAGAAAACAGTTCTAACAAGTTTTGTATTTGCTTTGGAGGCCCATCACTTGTCATCTTAGTCTCGGCCATAGTCAATTGGGCTCCCATTGTGCACTAGTCCAGTTTAAGCAACTTCTAGAATGTTTTTACATCGCACAAATCACTTGGACCGGAAACATCATTCTCCACCAATATGACCAACCTATCCTACCTGAAATAAATATACTACATAGCCTTATATGTAATACAATTAGGGCCATATTATCGACCCAATCCATACCAAGGATAATGTATGTTCTCCCAGCATCCTAATGCACCAAATTTAAATAAATAAAAACTTTATCGCTTATTTTCTATGGAAAATTTGGTCCCTATGATTAATGACAATGACATGCCTAATAACGTACAGTTGAATGATAATCCACTTGTAAACGACTTTTGTATCTACCTAAAAATCAAGAAGTAACCCTACTACCGACGCCTGAAGCAAATCTTGAAGTCCAAGTTCCAATGGATAGCCCCCTTAACGCTGCTTTATTTGATAGAATTTTAATTAATGTAAATGGTTTGGATGGCAATGATGAACTAATTCTACCGGTAGCCCATCTTGAAGCACAAGTGGGACCAAACCATTTAAACTTTTTGCCGCCAACTGAAAATCAAGAACCAACCCCACCACTGCATAAACCACATATAAAAGTGCAAGTTCCAATAGTGGGACCCCTCAATGCTGCTTTATTTGATGGTATAATTATCAATGTGGATAATTTGGGTGGCAATGAAGAATCATTTCTACCAGTTGCTAATCTTGAAGAACATGTGGGACAAAATCATTTGGCTCACAATGATGAACTACCACAAGGGGGAAAGTGCGGCGTATGCAGGTTTGGGAAAAAATAGATTTGTGCACTTAATTGTGAAGTTCTACTGTTTGTTCCCAATGATCAATATGAAGCCTTTGGCAGAAGAGGTAAGACATTTGGGAGACAAAATCTGGTTGGGTGGCTTAATGGTTATCAGAATAATCAACAAAAGAGACAATGTCTGGAAAATCGAATATATGAGGCTAATATCATAACATTAGATACACTAGGAGGTTATGCTGGCATGATTAGGCAAAGAAATGAAACCATACAACATTCCATTACAAAAATTCAAGAAAAAGGGCATCGGTATCAGCTATCCGTTAGCCACCCTCACCTTCATATTTCTATTTAAGGGTCTATCCGAATATATAATTGTTTGACCATATTTGGATCCACGATACTATATATTGACCCGCTAACAATTAACACTATCATCTGTGATTTCTTGACCCATCCTACAACCTTAATTATTTTTGGGGTCTGGCTAAGGCCCAGTAAAGCACATAAGGAGACTTCTACTCGTTCCACTTCCTCCGCTACTCAACAACTTGTTCTTCTTCCTCCATCCCATCGTCTGTCACGGCTCAACTTTTCCTCCGTTTGGGTATCGTGATGACACCTAGTCTTAGGGACTAGGTAAGATAACATTTTCGGAATAACAACAATAATAGAAGAGCATCTAACAATTTGAAAGGGGAAATCTCCACAAAATTTATAATTCACAAAATCGGCGATACAAGTCATAAGCTCTACAGAGTTTGCTATAACTTCTAAAATATAATTGTCTCGAAATAAGTGTGAATAGTATAAATACAAAACAAGAAGGTGACTCCGAAGCCTGCGAATGCAGCAGCATGTTTACCTTGAGTCTCCACAACAATGGTCCGCACATCTACTAACGATTCAATACTTGGATCTGTACAAATAAAATATATAAAAGTGTAGTATGATCACACCACAGTGGTGCCTAGTAAGTATCAAGACTAACCTCGGTGGAGTAGTGACGAGGAACAGTCAAGACACGTACTGGTCTAATAAAATGAACAAGTATAAGTATAGGAACAATAAAACATGATATCTATATAAAGACTACCCGATATGACTAACAATACGATAACTTCAATAAGGAAGGAAACAACAAGTAACAACGGAACACCATAATAAGGACATAGAAGAGTGAATGGAAACACAACCCAAATTTGAAATCATAAATACAATAAAGACAAATAATAACTCAGCAACTACGACAGTTTTCACATTAGGTCTTAGCCAACAAACTCCAATAAATTAGTCAGAACCTTCAAGTATAAATCTTTCACCCATAAGTTTTTGAATAGAAATCTTTAGAATATAATCCTTCCCAATAAGGCATTTCGAAATATACTTCCTTCAAATAAATATTCTTCAAACATAGTTCTTTCAAGATAAATAATTTTCAAATATAAACTTTTCAAATAAATATCCTTCGAATATAAGTCACCCTGTGACACCAAATCTTATAATCATACAATACGGGTCTCAATATCTAAACCCTAACACTTGGCATCATGTACCCTCATCACACCTCATAACCACACTGACGACTCACGTGCCAAATAAAGCCATTCTCACATGGAAGGCAAGTAAACAAGGGTGTGTGTCTATACTCGGCAATATCAAGAAAACCTCTTATCCGATAAGGGTGCTTAGCCACGTGTATGTTTGTGCTAGTGTCCTAACATAGTTCATACCGGCTAGTAAGCATAAGAAAAATAATGGACAGCACGTAGAATGTTTACACAGGGATAGAATTAATGAAAGACAACAGCTCACAACACGGTGATAATAACAGGGGATCTCTCAAGATACCGTCCCGTAGTCCCAAACGTAATTGTGAACGAAATATACAGGAATACCGTTCTGTTATCCCAAAGTAAATATGCAAAATAGGGGGATATATCGGGATACCGTCCCGTAGTCCCAAACATAAATGTGCATGGGAATCTACCGGAACACCGTTCTGTAGTCCAAAAGTAAATATGCAGAACAAGGGGATCTACCGGAGTACCGTTCTGTAGTCCAAAAGTAAATATGCAGGAAACCAACTAAGATAACAGTTATAGCACGACAAAAATCTCGTACATCACTACAACAAGTACAACAGCAAAAACGACAATAATACAAAGTACAGAGAGTAAATCAACTCAAGAACTTTAAATCACAAAGAAATGGAAGAACAAGTGTCACGCCCCAACCTTGGGGAGCACGACCGTTGCTCAACCGAGTGGACCCGGTCGAGCACGCCTGTTTGACACTTCCTACCCAACCCGCTTATAACCAAGAGAAGGCGTGTTTCTATTAGTTCAAATAGTAGAAGGATCAAATATTTGCAACATTACTAATTCATTCCATTTATGACGTCATTGTTAAGTTTTCGCGATACATGCACTTTACAATCTAGTGGAACAAGAGTCCAAAACATGTCATAATCCACCTGACCTATCTAGCACCCATACAAAACCCACATAAATGTTTACGGAGCCTCTAAAAATATAGAAGACAACTATGATAATGCCGGCAACAAGGTCACGACCCTCAAAGCGTGGTAATCATATACACAAAAGATGCACTACATGACCCGGGATGAAATGGGGCTCACCAAGTCTGCTGGGAAGATGATGATGATATACCACTAGTTGTTCTCAACACTGTCTGCTATGGAACCACCTACATCTATTTAAAGATGTAGCTCCCCCGGCAAAAGGGACGTTAGTACTGTCGAATAGTACTAGTATGTAAAGCTAAAATACCATCTTAATAACATGAACAATAAAACAAAGGGGAATAGTTATGATGTACCATAAGAGCTTCAAACGATACTAAAAACATCAAATAAGGATACTTAAGTTCTCAAGTCAATTTCCATTTTGTTAGATTGATAATCTTTAGTGCCATGTACCACAATCCATAATACCACCATTTTCTTATACGAAGTCCGATCTCGACCCGATCGGCTAGGTCATCTTATTTGAGACATAAACCATATCCACAATTTCATTCATCAATTCCAGCACAATTACCACCATGTATGCGGTATGACATCCGATCACAGCCCGATCGGCTAGGCCATCTCACTTGAGACATCATCCTTTCAATCGATCATCTCACTTCACATTTCTTTCCCATCTTTCAATACACTGGCACGAGTGGCCTCATTTATTAAGTCGTTCTTGGAGCTTGGCCATATTTTACAATTCAAGTTTCCCTTTTTCACACATTCAACAACACTATCATCAGCAACAATAAGGCATATCATGTAAGGCATTTGTACACATAAGGGGAAGACTTGGAAAATCATAAGCACATAGAGGCCTTTCATACAAATTGGCATAACAATCTTTATTTGATTTTTGACATGAAGCCTTCACCTTTCTCAATACATATTCCACATTTTTAAACACATCCTCAAATGACATAATGAAATAATAAAAATTTAGAGCAACTATTGAACATGAATCTTTCAACACAACACATTAAGGTAGTCAATTCTAGTATGATCAATTTAGGAACTTACACCAATTACACGGACACCAGGCGTTCGATTCTAAGAAGAAGGGGGTTTATCCATACATACCTGGATTCAGCCTTTTAGTGTAACTAAAACCCCCACTACTCTTATAGCTTCAATCTACATCAACATAATTCAATTGGACCAATGTTAGCAAAATTTTCTAGGTTTTTGGTCATGTTGGCATTTTATCAAACACCTAAAGTGCATAGCATTCTACTACCTCTAGTAATGGTGTTCCTTCATCCAACAATCCTTACTTCCCACCAACAAGATATATTACAACATCATCTGACTACTAAATATCTTCTTTAGCACCATTATAATCACAAATGAGCTCACATCCACAAAATTTCACTAATTAACTCATTACAAAATCTCTACAACACCCAATAATCTAGTTTAAGTGTTTATGACTTTCAATCACCGTCTCATAAGTGATAGTACTTATTTCTTGCTCATATATTCACTAACAATTCATGCATGTAGGTTTAAGAGTGGAAGATTACCTCTTGTAGACCAAATCTTGAAAGTCAACTTTTGGGGTGTTCTTGAGATTTTGAAGAAATCCTATGGAATCCAATCAAAACCTTATTTTAACTAGTGATTGATAAGTGAAATCATCATAAAAATACACTTAAAAACTCACCTTTAGTGTGTATTGGAAGCCTTGGCCGGATGGGTGATGGAGAGAAAAGCCCTTGCCTTGAAATTCTTTTATTTTTCTCTTTCCCCGCTCCGGTATTAATAGGCCTAGGTACAATATTTTTCAACTGGTGTTATCTCTGTGCTATAAGGCTTTAGCTTATTGCTTTACTAAAATTCTCAGCTTTCATCCTGTGTTATAGATGTGCTATGGGGAGATAGCTCACTATATTTTCTTTACTTTTTATTGCTTTGATATTAGAATCCAAGTGGTCCCTATCATTACAACCCCAAGATTAATAAAATAATTATCCCCAAGTATCTAAATAACTTTATCCACTTCAGTAATTTCTCATGTAATTCAGGTCTACATTAAATTGTATTCCTAAGCTCGAAATTGCTCGATTTAGCTATGAAAATTCACAAGTCTTTACATCCTCCCCCGCTTATGATCATTCGTCCTTGAATGAGGAGTAGAGTCCGCCCCCAAATACCTAACATAACACAACTCTTCTCTCGCACATCACAAGCTCCCAAATTTGACTAACTCCCAAATATTTCAGAAATTTTGGCAGAGTTTCCTTTGTAACTGGCCCTATCCACATGTCAAAGAATCCCAAAACCAACCCTGACAACATATACAAGAACCAACGACACAATCAATCATAAAAACAATTCCAACATCGTCCTCACGAGCAGTATATTACCAAAAAAGAATGCCTTAAGCATAATTGTACAAGTGAAATATAATTCATAGAAGGTAACTCTTAGCATCTTCATAGAACACAACTTTATAAATATATGGCTATTCAAGTAAATGAGGGTATTTCTTCTTCATTTCTTCCTCGGTCTCCCAGGTGGCCTTTTCAACCTGCTGGTTCCACTATAGCACTTTCACGGAGGCAATTTCTTTATTCCTCGGCTTACAGACTTGCTTATCAAAATTGGGAATTGGAATCTCTTCATAAGTCAGTTCCTCGTTAACCTCAACAAACTCAATTGGGATACTAAGTAACGGTTCTCCAACCACCTTCTTCAACATGGATACGTGAAACACCGAGAGGCACTAAAGACATCTCCGGAGGTAGTTCAAGCTTGTAAGCCACCCGACCAATCCTCTAAATTATTTTGTACGGTCTGACATACCTCGGACTAAATTTCCCTTTCTTTCCAAACCGCATTATACCCTTCATGGGAGAGACCTTCAAGAATACCCAATCATCTTCTTTGAACTCTAAATCCCTACGACAAACATCCGAATAGGACTTCTGACGACTCTGAGCAGTTTTCAACCGCTCATTAATGACCTTGACCTTCTCCATAGCCTGATGCACGAGGTTTGGTCCTATCAATTCAACTTTCCCAATCTCGAACCACCCATTGAGAGATCTACATCTCCTACCATATAACGCCTCGAATGGTGCCATCTGAATACTATCATGATTGTTATTGTTATAAGCAAATTCTATGAGTGGCAAATGATCATCCCAGTTACCCTTGAAGTCAAGAGCATAAGCACACAACATATCTTCAAGCGTCTAAATAGTCCGCTCTGCCTGCCCGTTAATCAGTGGATGAAAAGTTGTATTAAGATTCACCTGAGTACCCAAACCTTGCTGAAATTTCTTCCAAAGGTTAGCTGTGAACTGAGCTCCTCGATCTGAAATGATAGAAATTAGAGTACCATACAGCCTGACTATTTCCATGATATACAACTAGGCATATTGTTCCGTTGTGTTAGTAAATTTAACTAGCAAGAAGTGTGCCGACTTCGCAAGTCAATCCACAATCACCCAAATTGAGTCGAACTTGCGTGAAGTGTGCGTTAGCCCTACCACAAAGTCCATGTTAATCATTTCCCATTTCCACATTGGAATTTCTATGTTCTGAGCCAACCCACCGGGCTTTTGATGCTCATCCTTCACTTGCTAACAATTTGGATATCTTGCCACAAAGTCCGCCACATTCTTCTTCATGTCATTCCAATAATAGATTTCTTTGAGATCATGATACATATTCGTAGAACCTGCGTGCACGGAATACCTGGAAGTGTAGCTTCATCCATGATTCTTTCCCGAAGAGCATGTACATTTGGGACATATAGTCGCTACCATTGTCCATGCTGATAGAAAACCCATAGTCTTATGTTTATGAATACCCTCCTTCAATTGTACCAACAATGGATCATTGTATTATTTCTCCTTAACCTCTTCCACAAACGACGATTCAGCCCTATTCTGCACAATTACCCCTCCTTTATTAGAGTCCGCAAGACGAACTCCCAAACTAGCCAACCGATGACCCTCCTTGGCCAACTCCCTTTTATGCCTCCAAGTGAGCTAAACTATCCATAGGTTTCCAGCTAAGAGCATCCACCAAAACATTGGCTTTTCCCGTGTGATATAGAATATCGATGTCGTAATCTTTGAGTAACTCCAGCCATCTTCTCTGTCTAAAATTCAATTCCATCTATTTGAAAATGTATTTAAGGCTCTTATGGTCCGTGAATATATCTACATGGACCCCATATAAATAATGACGCCAAATTTTCAATGCAAATACCACCGCCACAAGTTCTAAGTCTTGTGCCGCATAGTTCTTTTTATGATTCTTGACTTGCCTAGAGGCATAAACTATCACCTTACCATGTTACATCATTGGTGTAACATCTTTATCACATTTATTTTACATAAGACCTCTTAGGAATCAAATCCTACAATAATTTCCCTGATATGGTTACAATCTTTAATACTTGCAACTTGCTCTTTCAAATTTTCAACAAAAGACATTACTGGATAGTTTTCTTATAGGACCTTCTGTTTCAAATGAATAACATATGGTAGCTTGCGTATGCACCCTGATAACATCAACCTGCACGACATTGCATCAAATGTAAGGTAACATTGTGCTCAGGCCTTTCTTAGCCAACCTCTTTCCCCCTTATGTGCTTTATAGAATTAAGAAACCGCTCTACTTCCCTTGTGAACATTCTCACGATCCCTCTTTACTGTTAAACACCTCCCAAAAACACATATCAATACCCTTTATATATATATATATATAATTCATGAAGAGTCACTGACCCAAATAGGGCATTCTCTGAAACTTGAGATCCTCCTAAATTCTTCAACAACGACTTTTGGTTTTTCTCTTAAGTGTAAGACTTAGTGCACCTGATTCCATCCTCGATGAGTAACTCACCTTATTCCCAGTATTTTAGCTACTAATAGAGTTTCCTCGTATTGCGGCTTAAGAGCTACCATGTTAAACATGTCTGGTCTGTAAGTGTTCATCATCTCTCAATATATTTCGAACCTTTTCCTTTACCCTTTGGGTAGATTGTGTCGTCTTTACCTTTTTGATTGCCCTTTGGCCCAGACAATATGCTGGTACCATCTTTTCTTTCTAACGGGAACATTTATTCTCATTCCATTTTGCTCATAGTGCATAGTCGATAGCCTTACTGTGCCACACACTTGTCTACCTCCCATGAACTCGTAGTATCATTGTGCCTGGTTTGTTGAGCTTATCATACCACCACTTCACCACTAGTAGTCTCACTTTCCATTATAATATGTAGACAAGAACTCCCTCTAGATCTTTTAGTTGGTATTCAGTGTCACCCAAGTCGGTTGCATTACTGTTAGTCCTTTATATCTTCTATTAATAGTTGTGCTCTAGGCGAGTCAACCATTCTGATACGAACTATTTTACAATAAACATGAGCATCCCAATTTATAGATTTCCTTCCCATTTCTTCTCGCCCCATTCTTCCTATTTAGTGAATAGCTCTGCACTCTTTCGTATGTTACATGGTCCTTTCTCTTAGTTGGGAATTCATCCTGCTCACCTCTTGACACTTGTTCGAATATCCATGAGAAAGTGTGTTCATCCGCGTATCACATAATACTTCCTTGCTTGTAATATTCTTAAGAGGCTCTCCATCAAGTCCAAATGCACTCTTGGGTTATTATATCATCACATTATTTCTTCCACTCGTTCTGCCTTTCTTAAAGCTTTGGAACTTTAGTTAAATCGCAAATCCATAATTAACCCTTCGAAAAATTCGCAACCTTTCATATTTGACCTATAGTACTTCTTTGGGTTCCATTGTACCTAACCCTCTAACAAGTATAAAATCCCTTTACAAATGTTACTGTTAGTTTCTAGGATTGTTGACCCTATTATTTACATTGCCATGTATGAAGAATTTACCTTCCTTAACCTTCCACCTTCTTGGAGTACTAGTGGTCTATCATTAGCATATCCTTTCAGAGAATCATGCCCATTATCACTTTTCTAGACTACACATGTGTTCAATAAAATATTCATACATCATAGCTACATGGTCTTACTCTTGTTTCATTGTATTTAAGTAACCTCACTATGACCCTTCCTTTCACACTTGGGGTGAATGTTTTGGATTTCGACACAAGTCTTGAATTTAGCAACTTGAGGGACATATGTCTCATGTCTCTAGCCCTCGTATATATGTTCGACTATTAGGGAGATTTAAGTCACCATGGTAATAGTCTCATAAGTGCTCTACTCTTATCCGGCCACACATGCTTGGGATTCTGATTCCTCATGTCAATATCCTTTAGGAGTGTATCACAACTTCGTACATTTCTAGATTCTTATAAAATTCATAGTACAAGGGTCTTCTCATTGTAGGTTCAATTGACTCTCCTTTCGTAACTTATTGTCTCATGTGAGAGACTTACACTCTTATCATTAATCTCCTGGTCATGCCCTCCATATATCACATACTTATATAACAAATTATCTTTTACACCTTAGGATCATATATATGCTTCCCACACTGCGCACATGTGCTATTTAAGCTTACGTTTCATTTATCAAGTCAATGTCTCTTTGAAGGTGGGTAATCACTTTTAACACTTTCCTCATATAAAGTATGCTTATGGTACTATGTACTTATCTTATATATCCATACCATTCGTTCAACATGATACATGTGCCATCTCCATAATATTCAGGCCTTTGCCCATTTGTCATGCTATGACAACATTACTTGGAATAGACAAAAGAGCGTTTAAACTTACCTTGAACCTTAAGGCATGAGTTAGAAGACAATCTTATAATCAAGCTTTATCACACGATCTGGAGTGTTTAAGAAGGGTAACATTCCTAAATGTCCATGTAGCCTCCAACTTATAGATGTGGTCGACAACACACTGATAAGAAGGACTCTACTAGACACGACTCCGAGATATCCTAGGACACTTTAAACCTTAGGCTTTGATACCAATTTTGTCACGCCTCAACCTTGGGGAGCGCGACCGATGCTCAACCGAATGGACCTGGTCGAGCAAGCCTGTTAGACACTTTCTACCCAACCTACTTATAACCAAAATAAGGCGTGTTTCCATTAGTTCAAATAGTAGAATGATCAAATATTTGCAACAGTACTAATTCATTCCATTTTACTACGTCATTGTTATGTTTCCATGATACAAACACTTTACAATCTTGTGGAACAAGAGTCCAAAACATGTCATAATCCACCTGACCTTTCTAGCACCCATACACAACCCACATAAATATCTACGGACCCTCTAAGGATACAAAAGACAGCTATGACAATGCCGACAACAAGACCCTGACTATACCTCAAAACGTGGTAAACATATAAATAAAAGATGCACTGCATGACCCCGCGATGAAATGGGGCTCACCAGGTCTGCTAGGAAGATGATGATGATGTACCACTAGCTGCGCTCAACACTATCTACTATGGAACCACCTACATCCATTTAAAGATGTAGCGCCCCCAGCAAAAGGGACGTTAGTATTGTCGAATAGTACTAGTATGTAAAGATAAAATACCATCTTAATAGCATGAATAATAAAACAAAGGGGAATAGTCAAGATGTCAATAAGAGCTTCAAACGATACTAAAAACATTAAATAAGGATACATAAGTTCTCAAGTCAATTTCCATTTTTTTAGAATAATAATCTTTAGTGTCATGTACCACAATCCATAATACCACTGTATTCTTATACAGAGTCCGATCTCGACCCGATCGACTAGGTCATCTCATTTGAGACATCAACCATATCCACAATTTCAATCATCAATTCCGTCATAATTATCACCATGTGTGTGGCATGGCGTCCGATCACGGCCTGATCGGTTAGGCCATCTCACTTGAGACGTTATCCTTTTAATAGATCATCTCACTTCACATTTCTTTCCCATCTTTCAATACATTCGCACGAGTGGCCTCATTTATTAAGTTGTTCTTGGCCCTTGGCCATATTTTACAATTCAAGTTTCCTTTTTTTTACACATTCAATAACACTATCATCAGCAACAATAAGGCCTATCATGTAAGGCAATTGTACATATAAGGGGAAGACTTAGAAAATCATAAGCACATAGAGGCCTTTCATACAAATTGACATAACAATCTTTATTTGATTTTTGACATGAAGCCTTCACCTTTCTCAACACACATTCCACATTTTTAAACACATCCTCAAATGACATGATGACATGATAAAAATTTAAAGCAACTATTGAACATGAATCTTTCAACACAACACATTAGGGCAGTCAATTCTAGTATGATCAATTTAGGAACTTACACCAATTACACAGACACTAGGGGTTCGATTCTCAAAAGAAGGGGGTTTAGCCATACATACCTGGATTCAACCTTTTAGTGTTATTAAAACCCTCTCACTACTCTTACAGCTTCAATCTACATCAACATAAATCAATTGGACCAATGTTAGCAAAATTTTCCAGGTTTTTGGTTATGTTGGCATTTTATCGAACACCTAAAGTGCATAGCATTCTACTACCCCTAGCAATGGTGTTCCTTCATCCAATAATCCTTCCTTCCCACCAACAAGATATAATACAATATCATCTGACTACTAATTATCTTCTTTAGCACCATTATAATCACCAATGAGCTCACATTCACAAAATTTCACTAATTAACTCATTACAAAATCTCTACAACACCCAATAATCTAGTTTAAGTGTTTATGGCTTCCAATCATCGTTTCATAAGTGATAGCACTTATTTATTGCTTATATATTCACTAAAAATTCATGCATGTAGGTTTAAGAGTGGAAAATTACCTTTTGTAGACCAAATCTTGAAAATCAACTTTTGGGGTGTTCTAGTGATTTTGAAGAAATCCTATGGTTACAATCAAAATCTTGTTGTAATTAGTGATTGATAATTGAAATCATTATAAAAACACACTTAAAAACTCACCTTTAGTGCGTATTGGAAGCCTTGACCGGATGGGTGATGGAGAGAAAAGCCCTAGTCTTGAAATTCTTTTATTTTTCTCTCTCCTCGCTTAGGTATTAATAGGCCTAAGTACAATATTTTTCAACTGGTGCTATCCCTGTGCTATAAGACTTTAGCTCACTGCTTTATTAAATTCTCAGCTTCCCTCCTGTGCTATAGCTGTGATATGGGGAGATAACTCACTGTATTTTCTTTACTTTTTGTTGCTTTGAAATTAGAATTCAAGTGGTCCCTATCATTACAACACTCAAGATTAATAAAATAATTATCCCCAAATATCCAAATAACTTTTTTCACTCCAGTAATTTCTTATGTAGTTCGGGTCTACATTAAATTGTATTCCTAAGCTCGAAATTGCTCGATTTAGCTATGAAAATTCACGGGGCTTTATAACCAGTTCACAAGGAATAACCACAGTAAAGAATGTTATGCATAAAGGGAACAATTCAACAAGAGAAACTAATATATAGCAATGATCCCACAATATACAAGTCAACAATAAGGAAGCCAACACGAGTCAATAACTCAAATAAAGGCAAGTCAACTAAGATATATGTTATCTAAACTCCTTTTAAGGTTGAGCAATTCGAAGGATATTCAACAATTCAAATAATGGTAAGCAGCAGAAGATAATCATAACTCCAATTAAGACTAAACAATTATAGGATGACATAATAATAATTTCAGTTAAACATAAGCAATTATGAAAAGATAACATGACGATAGAAGAGGCAAAATCTTCAGTTAAGTCAAATAAGAGTCAAATATGCAATAAGAGTGAATCCTAAAGCAATTAATTCTAATTAAAACATGTAGAGGTGAAACACGCAAATAGGAACTCAAACGTATCACGAACAACTTCATACACAGTAAATATAAGGACCTAAGAACCCTAAAGGCCAACTTTCCACAAATAAGTCCGAGCACGCACTCGTCACCTCGTGTACACGAACTACAATCAACATATAAGACTCAAATCCTAAGGGAAAATCCCCCACATAAGGTTAGACAAGATACTTACCTCAAAGAAGACAAGCCGATACTCTACAATGAACTTCTCGGGTGAAAAGACCTCCGGACTGCTTCGTCTTCTCGGTCATCTGATAGTGTATTATGTAGTTCATTATAAAAATGATAATCTTATTCCAAATTTATTTATGTTCAGGACTATGGTTTGCGATAATATAATAAATGTTATTGATAAAGGTTCTGTTGGGTATTTGTGATAGTTTTTAGAACTTGTGGGTATAAGTCATGTTTTATATTTTTTAATAAAAAAAATAAAATATATTTTAAAAACTTATGTTCCAACACATTTTCTTCTTCAAATAAAATTTCAATAAATTTTAAAATCTATGGCCAAATACTAGCAAAGTTTAAATTCTAGATCTGTCTCTCCTTTTACTCTTGCTGGGATTAATTCTATCTATACCCGAGCCAAACGACCCTTTGGAAATAGGTATTATTTTTTTCTTTTTTGTTTTCTGGGAGGAAATAGGTCATTCACCTTTTTGTCTCAGGCGAAAATGACGAGCAGCAGCTGCAGATTTCTCTTCAAAAATGGCTTTATTCCAAATTTGGCAGAAACCCCATCATTAACAACCTTACTTGAAGCCCATCAAGGTATTTTACCTGCTTTTCATCTTCCTTCTTTTGAATTCTTGTTTTGTAAAACAAAAAAGAAGTTCCCCACATAGGAATCTTTGTTTTAGAACTACCTCAACCAATAAATGATTTAAAAAAAAAAGAAACTGAAAGGTACAATTTTTTCCCATTTCAGGTGCATATACAACAACTAGGACTCATAATGGTGGCTCACAGCTATTGTTTTGGGAAAGGCATATGAGCAGACTCTCCAACTCTCTAAGAATTCTTTTAAATTCAAATCCAGAACTTTTATTCAGTTCAGAAAGATGTGGACTCCCTTTTTCCTTAGTATCAACAAAACCAACTATGTGGGATTCATTGGTTCAATCTCTTGTGAATGATTCAATGAGAAAAGCTCTGCCTTTTGTATTGAAAGAAAGGAGAAGTGGGGAGGAATTGTCGATTACTTGTCTTGTCAGTGGAAATGTTGATAGTTTGGAGGAATTTGAGGGTTTAGATGAGGAAAAGATTTCTTCAGCTTTTGATGTATATGTCCATGTTGGTCCCTATGTTCCTCCACTCTTTGGTTGCCATGAAAATGCAGCACGTTTGGCAGTTGTTGGTCGTGGTAGGCATGCAGCAAATGCCAAATACTCAGACTGGGTTAGGTACTTATGCGCAAACAACTGGTTGTAGTCCTTTTAACTGTGATATACTCATGGAATTTCTCCTACATAGTAATGAATGGTGATTTAGCTTTTGTATCTGATTTGGTTATAGGGAATAGGTGAACTTTGTCGACACAATCTTTCTGTGGTGATGGGATTTCGTTGTTTTTGTTATAGGTAGGCAAAGGAAGCAATTGGAGAAGCTGAGGCCACCTTCTGTCAATGAGCTCCTGTTGTCAAACAACGGTGATCAGATCTTAGAGGGTTGTTTGACAAATCTTTTCGTTGTTTGTCGCAAGGTGATATGTCATTACAGCACTGTTAACCACCCTATTTTTTTTAAGTTTTGTGTTGCACTAAAACGAGTAGGACTTTTTCTTATATTCCATATAGTTGGCTGGATTTCAGATGGCCAAACATTTTTGTTTAGTTGATTTGTTAGTAACAATTAGTTCCGAGATCTTATTTGATCCTGTTGTAGGAGCAATTTTATTAGTCCATGGATGGTTTTTCAGGAAGTTAAATTTCAGCAAACTGAGCATCAGCATGAGTTTTTATTGCTTAAGAAAGGGAAAGGAATAGAATACAAAGCTGTAGTTATGTTAACTAGAGATTTCATTTATTGAAGAAAAGGTTGATTTCTGTAGGACAGCCATCATTTCTATAGGCGGGGACTTGTAAATTTTGAATTTTACACTGTATTTGGAGTCCTCACTGTTGTAGTTATGCAATCTGACATTGTCACATATACATAAATAATTCATAAGTGAATTTAGTGATCAGATTGGAATCTTTGTATGAGAAGAAAAGATCTTGACTGCTGGGATTTTCTTCTAGTAGTACAGGATCAACATGATAGATTGTATTAGTCAATATACAGGAAGGTTATTGGCTGTATTTGGTTGTATAGACAATCACCAACTTATTGCTTGTCCTCTAGCGATTAATGAAACTTTTTCCGATAAGGTAACAATTAATAAAAATTACGCCTTAATGATCAAAAAGTACTAAGCTTTACGTCTGGGCACACTGAGAATGCTAAGCTATGCGTGGAACTACTCCTGAAGTGTAAGTTTGCTGGGGCTACCAAAAAAAAGAAAAAAAGAAAAGAGATTATTGGGGCTATGAAGGTTTGAGTAAAGCTTGAAGACAATATGGAATGCAATCCCTGTGTGCATTTGGTGGTCGATCTGGAAGAAACTGGAGGTTCTATGGAAGATGTACTAACTCCATGCTGAAGATCAACAGTAATTGTATGCCCTTGTTGTACTTTTGGTGTAGGAAGGAATATGCACAGGAGGCTGGTGATGACTCATTGATCTTATAGGTTCTTTCCACTGTCAGAAGGAAGGAACTATACTTTTTGCTTTTTGGATGTACGTGACACAGCACCATCTTAGTGCTGATGTCAATAAAAATGCTCTTTTACTGTTAAAGAAAAAGAAAGTGCTAAGCTTTACTTCAAAATGGACACATTATCTATACTGAAGGCATATCAACTTCTACCTAGCAGGAATTCCAGCAATTACTAACCAAGCCATCTGAACAGAGCAATTAGTACTGTTTTGCTAGGATATGGTAAATCCTCGGGGACAAAATTCCAGCTTCCCCTTTAGAAAGTGAATGCATGACGCTATTAACTTCATGTGGAAAGCTTATCTTGCTCACTTAATATGTACACGAGATGAAACTTAAAAGGTCAAATGGTATTTTGGAACTGTAATCTAGTGTGTGAGGAGTTAATAACTCTTATCATTTTGCTTTAACTGTTCGTAAATGGTGTATAACTTATACAAGGTCTATCATGTTTCTTACAGAAATTACTAAAAATTTTGTTGCAGGATGTTAACGACGATTATCACAAGGCTAGCGAAAGAGGCAATGAATCTACAGTATCAGTTGAATTGCAAACTGCCCCTCTAAGAGATGGTGTCCTTCCAGGAGTTCTACGCCAAGTAATTATTGAGTGCGTTCCTTTTCCAGCTGGTGGAACTTGACATATTTAGATTTTGAACTTCTCTTTACTGTTTGGAACTTGTCTCTGCATTTTGCAGAAACTTATCTGTAGAATGTAATAAATGCTGGTCAACTTGGAAGGGGTTGTTATTATTATATCGACTTGGTTTTGCCTAATGCTCGATATGGTTGGCACAGAATTATGCTAGAGGGTTCTCTGTTGCCCTAATTTTATATGTTATGCACATGTTACGTACTATAATATAAAGAATTTCCTTAATTGTAGGGAATCTGATTCAGATCTTGGACAGAGATCTCTTTTTATAATATAGGAGGCAAGTTAGTAATAACAACTCATTGATTAGTAGTTTGTTTACTAGTCCATCTTTGCCATTTGTGAATTTCTATCTGCAAGTTGTCCTATATGTTCCCAAGGGTGTACTTTATAGAAAGGTCTGACATTTGTCCTTGTGCATAATGACCATATTTGAACCACAAGGGCAATCTGAAGCTATTGAGGCTCTGTGGATTATTGGAGAATTTGACTGAAATGAGAAAAGTGGAGTTTTTGAATCGAAAGGATCAAATCATATTGTTTCTATATGATTCAAGTAGTCTCTGTCAAGAGAAATGCATTAGTTACCTTGTCTGCTAGGGAGCTGCTTGCTTTTAGAGAAAGAAGCTTTCATAATCACATGAGATCTCTCATTTTTTTGGGGTCAAATAATGAATATGATGATCCTGTGTTTGTGCAGCATATGCTCAAGAAACAAAATCCCGGTCAGAGAAATTGCACCTTCATGGTCAAAGCGTGAAATGTGGCTGGAAGCATTCATTACAAGTATGTGGTTCAGTCTAAGCTCAGAATTATCATTGACAGCATTATATACTCAAAGCTTGCTTTTATTACCCTGTGACAGCTCCAAATCTATTTCTCCTTACATGATCCAGTGGAGATGGAGTTTCTAGTATACATGTCTGAGTTGTGGTCCTAATGCTTAAACCTCTTGCCTCAGTTCTCCAGCTCCACTTCATGCTTATTACGTGCAAATATATAAGGTTAGACTCAGTTTAAAAGTGAAAGGTAGAGTAAAAAGTGGGCTCAATGTGCCATTATGAATTGCATATTCCTATATAGTTGAAAAGTGAAAGGTAGTGTAAAAAGTGTGCTTAATGTGCAATCGTAATTTGTATTCCTATATACAGTAAGAGGCTCTATTTTTACTGTTAGAATACTTACTTGAACTATTATTGTAGATAGCTTGAGGCTATTGCAGCATGTGGAAGTTATTCAAGCTCCTAGTTCATGGGAATCGCTTGAAGCAAAAACTTGGAGGGACGTAACATGGGAGGACAAGCTATTTGAGGTATCATAGATCCATGCACTAACACGTAAAATCACAGAAACATACATGTATGCCTACCCCCCCAACCCCCCACAAAAAAAACCCGGAACCACCCAAAAAAGAAAATAAGGGGGGGGGGGATAAAAGAAGTTTTGAAGCTGCTTAATGAATAATTCCCTTACTGATGTTTGTGTAAATTTCAGCATGCGCCTGGAAGGATCACTGCACTCATCCAGGTAATAAAAGAGATTACTTTTTTTAACGTCTGTGCCATTTAATAGAGATTAGTGATTACCTGTTTGATTCTGTACCATTTTTAACGCTATTGTACATTTGTCCACCCTTACATGATAATTGATTAAAATATGAGACTTGAGTATTCATCCTGCTTTCCCCAATTAGAAACACCAGTCAAAATGCATAATTTCACATACTGAAATAGTCTTAACATACTGAAAATGGTAGACACCTATGTGAACAGAAGTCGTTATTTTGAGATCGACACCTATGTGAACAGAAGTAGTTATTTTGAGATCTTCTCTTATGGTTTGCTTCCAGACTCCATATGTGGGATTGCATTGGGTTTGTTGCTCTTATGGTTTGCTTGTAGAAGAAGATGTTATTACCTGGATCATATAGGCTGTAAATATTTATCTGTTCAGAGCATCCTATCTTGTTGATTCTCCTTTCCCGTCGCCTCTAGCTCTCGTACCTATGAAAGTTGACATGACTCAATCCTCAAGAGTATGATTCTGCCTGGCCTTTCTTCTTCGACCCAGACAATTACTAACTACAATTTATGTAATTTTGATTTATTATATTTAAGCAGCCCGCTGCCCAAAGCCCCACCCACTTTTCTGCATAGACCTAATTTAGAATGCTGTATTGGAGGGCATAAGACCAGAACTCTCAAGGATGTCTAATAGAGGAACCCCCCCCCCCCAAACCCAACCCAACCAACACACACAACCACTGCAGCATTGGATCTTTTTGTTGATTTATTGTGTAGTCTTTCCTTTTATAGACTTTAATCATTGGTCTACATGCACTATGTTTGTCGCTTAGTAACGAGACTCGTCTTTGTTTTTCTGCAGAAGGAGATTATGGAAATGGCAAGCGTAGAAGGGTATCCAGTGGTTCTATTTAATGACTGATATACCTTTTGGAATGGTCCCAGCTTCGAAGCACAGCTGGTTTTCCAGTGATGCAAGGGCTAGTCTAAACTGGCATTCCTTCTATATTGTGGTGTCCACTTAACTTGGCGTTGAAGCGTTGATTACGCCTGCCTGTGATGATTTGATTTGAATTGAAGTCCGTTCTGCTTTTGGTATAAGATGATTGTTTTTCTGGTGTTTGTATATTTGAAACATACTCTTTCTACAATAAGGGAAACTAAAGTCAACTCCTCAGATAAAAAATGATAGTTTAAAGTTTGATCTAACAACCACGTTAACCTCACTGAAAAGAATTGCTAACTTTAAACGACTGTCTTGAATTAGACCATTAGATTGAATTAACGTCTAAAATTTCTTATTGAGCACTTTTTCGTTAACAAATCAGTGAGAAACCACTGGTAATTCTTATGTACATTGCAGCTGCAGCATATTTCATAGATACGTTATTACATCATGTTTCTTGCGATATCTAGTACTCCCTCCATTTCAATTTATGTGAACCTATTTGACTGCTCATGGAGTTTAAGAAAAGAGAGAAACTTTTGAATTTGTGGTGTAAAATAAGGTACAAATATTTTCTGTGATTATAAATTATTGCATAAAAGTAAGTTGTTTCCAAATAAAGAAAGAGGTCATTATTTTTGACATATACTATAAAGGAAATCCTATCTACAAGCTGGAAATTAAACTCTTTGTCTTGAATATGAAATCCTTTCAAATAGAGAAGAACAATAAATAAATAAAATAATGTATTTTGTGTTTATATCAAGTCAAACAATTTATGTTTATTTATAACATAAAAGTAATGAATAAACAAGAAGCGCAGAGTAAATTTTCTCTTATTTATGTGTGGAGTCGCAGTGGGTATCTATTTAGAGACTGAATGTTTGCATGTGTTTGGCATAGGGTTGGCAAAATGGTTCAAAGAACAAGTTAACCACCTATATTATCCACTAAAAAATGGGTTGGATAATGAACTTTTTAAAAACGAGTCAAATATGGATAAGAACCATATTATCCATTTAGAAAATAAATAACCAATAAGTAACCAATGAATAATCAATGAGTCTAACTTTTATATTTGTAAAGCCTCAAATTGGAGGTTCCTCAAGTTAGGGAGACTAAGAATTCTCCCAAAAGTGATCATATACAAGAAGTCATGGATAATATGGGTAACTCGTATTATCCGTCGGTTAACCCGTTTTTTATTCGTATTAAATATGGGTTGGGTAGGATAATTGATCCGTTTTTTCATTACCCGTTTTCGACCTGAACTATATCCGACCCGCCCCGCCCGTTTGACACTCCTAGTTTGGCATATCAAATCTTGCAGGCGTGTATATTGTATCGCTGCTTAGTTTATTCCTCTCGCCTCAAGGCTTCTTTTATTCTCTGCACCTCTGCTCTAACAGTTCACAAAAACATGTTAAGGATCAATATTACAAAACTCATCCAATTTTGAAGATATTTATTCATGGATACAAAGCTAATTCTATGTAACAAGAGTAGATGAAAAGTATTAATGGCCAAAATGAGAAACTTCGCTAAGTGTGTTTATAGTTTAATATATACGTCATAAATAAATAATATATTATTTATATATACTAATTAATTTTTCGACAAAAAGAGTTCAACTAACCACCTTTGAAGCTATGTGACTCCGCCACTAAAAAGAACTATTTATGTCCTTTTTTGGTTGTCATAATTTTTTTTGAGCCAATTTAACTAATCTTCAAAGTTAAATTAGATTAATTCAGTATTTTAAAATTAAAATTTTAATATTCAAAGGCTATATTAAAAGAAACTCAGACCTGTGTATTGTATCATATTATTACTTTAAGTACAATATTTATTGTATCCTTTATTCTAATAGAACGAACCGATTTGGTGTAGCGTTTTTTTTTCATGTTATCTTGCCCTTTTTTATTAATAATCCTATTTTATCTTTAATCTTTTATATAATAATTCTACGTTTTCCCACTAGTGGGATTAGACTGAATTGTTATTATTGTAGTAATTCTACCTTTTTATTATAATATTGTAAGTTTATTTTTCATATTATTAATGTATCACAAATAATATAATCAATTATATAAAGATAGGGTATGATACAATACAATACTATATTTATTAAACATATATAACAAACCATCCAAACAAGCTGTAAAAAATAGGTTCTTCCCTGCTCTATGGGAACAGTGTCACAAAACACAGCTTAGAAAAGCCATCAAAAGCAACCATTTTCCGCCAAATACAAAGTTCTTTCTCTCAAACTATTGAACGAAACCAATCAATACTTTCTCTCGGATCATCCTTTTCAAGACACATAAAAGTTAGTTAGGGTTCCGGTAGAGTGAAGGATGGCGGAACCGGCGAGTCCAGGCGGCGGCGGCGGAAGCCATGAGAGTGGCGGCGAGCGGAGCCCTCAGTCGAACTTGCGAGAACAAGACAGGTACCTCCCGATCGCTAATATAGGACGCATCATGAAAAAGGCATTGCCTGCTAATGGAAAGATCGCTAAGGATTCTAAGGATACTGTTCAGGAATGCGTCTCTGAGTTCATCAGTTTCATCACTAGCGAGTAAGCTTTGATTATTTTCGTTTTATTTATTGCTTCGATGAATTCGTAGATACTAGAGACCTATGTAATTTATACCAGAATCGAGTGTCAAATTTTATATGCTGAAATGGAGGAATGAGAATTTTATAGTAGGCTTGGAAGAATACCTACACAATTAGGTCTAGTTGCAAGTAACTCTATTTAATAACATGGATCGGTGATCTTTAATAAATGTTAAGTAATCTGTTACGATTGGTTAAATTAGACTGTGCGTATAACTTAAATCGTTATACTAATGGGTATAGAATGCTATGCCAACTGAAGTTGTGTGGCATTATACGTGGTAAGTTTCTAGCTTTAATGTGTATGCTTGGAGGTCATCTAATTTGGCTAATTTCTCATTTCAAGAATTTTTTTGGAATTCCTTTTAGGCTTAGATGGTTCCCTTTTTGTTTGTTGATAATATCCTTGGAACTTTTTCTGTGCTATTGTATATGGAAACAGATAACTAGTTGGCATACCTTTTTAGATCGATAATCTGTTAGAGTTAGAAACTTTTGTTGTGTTTTTCTTGTTTTCCAAAATTTTGTATGCATGAGAAATATAGCCGTTTAACAAAGTATTCCCCTTTGATAAATCAATAGGATGTCTGGGTGGTGCTGTTTTGATAGCATTAACAGAGGGGAGGGGACGTAATAGCTTACTCTATATAAACTCTGGCTATGACTCTTCCATGAATTGCCGAACAGCATAAAGCTCCCTTCCCCCTCTTTGCTGGCTGCTATCTTCCTTTCTGAAATCCCTCTTCACCATTCCCTTTCCCTTGGCTATGACTAAAAGTTGAATTGTTCACGGCATTCAAGAGCTAGGGGGATCATGGACATGTGATCACCTCCTGGTCCGTTAGGGGAAAAGAATAGTGGGAAAGATGTGTTGATAAGGAGTAGCAGACAAGGGAATAGTAGAGGCATCGTGTCCTTAATGGAGTAAAGTAAGTCGTCTGCTTTGTGAAAGGAAAGAACACGAAAACGAGGACTTGACTATAATAGAGGTGGAGTAGAATGACCTGCCATTTTAATTATGCCTTCAAGAGAAACAGGAAAAAAGGGAGGACGAGAATAGTAGTACTTGCATCAATGAGCCAGCAGGGAGGACGGAAGGCAAAAAATAGAAGGAAAAAGGTGGGCATGTCAGCATGTAATCAACCACTGTCTACGGTCAATCCCCCAAAAAAGGGCATGCTCTCTACTACAATTCTTCCCCGCGCTTACTAAGAAAATTAGGAACACATCGTCAAATAATTTACTGTTTCTACTTGTGACATTGGTTAGAATGGATCGTAGTTGAAACAAAAGAAGAATATTTGCTTTTGGTTTTCGGTTAGTGAGACAAAAACAAGAGCTATTGTGACTATCAAAAGTTGTGGCGGGTGGTAAATACCCCTCCATCTTTAACTAGAGGGTTCGAGCCCTGGGAATAGAGTAGTCTTTCGTAGGGAGCACTTTACCTCCCAAAGTGGGACTTCTCGGCCCGAATCTGGATTACTCGGGCCCCTAAGCGGGTATCAGACACTAGGTGGGAAAAAATAAATAGCTATTGTGAAGTAAGATTGGGCGCAGAATTTTTAAAAAAGAGAAGTCTTTTGAAATTTGTGGTCTAAAACAATTCACCGATATTTTATGTGGCTATAAATCATCTCATTGAGGGTAAAATAATAAGTTTAAATTTACATTCTTTCTAAATTTAGAAAGAGGTCATTCGTTCTGAAACTGACTAAAAAAGAAATAGGTTCAGTCTTTTTGAAAGGGAGCGAGTACTTTTTAATCCTCAAAAATATAATGTACAACAATCCACTGCTGCACTTTTGACAGGGATCATGCAGAGTTGCTCTGCACATTCTTATTTTTCCTATTTTACCTTACTTTGACAAGGTTACCTGTCCCAATCATGTTTCTATCAAAACTATGGCACGCCTGACTTTTCACTAGTTTTAGTGCACAATCGGGGGTGATATGAACTCAACTGAATTCCAGCTAAGAAACGAAAAAGAAGCTCACCTAAAGAGCAAATATGGAGAATTGCCCTTGAACAATGTGCTCGGTTAGAACCCAACAATGGAGTTCTGAGTAATTGAAGAGAGAGAGAGAAGAGGAGAAGATAGAATTCTTATTCAAAACATTACATGAGATAGTACAGAGTTGGGGAAAAATCAACCTATATAGGAGAGGCGGGAAAGTTAGTTGTAACTAATTTTAGGAAGTCCCATTCCTTCAGCTGCCTAGCACGTGCAACTCACGTGAGTTTCTAACAACTTCTTAACAAACTCCTAACTGATTTTCTAATAGGGTATTTAGCTAATAGGATCGTATCAACTACCTCCCTCTACAGACAATCCTTGTCCTCAAGGATCAAATAAAGGAAACCTCTGCTTCATGTCATAGTAGTCTTCCCAGGTGCTATCTTTAGGGGCAGCATTAAACCATTTGACCAGAATCTGAGAAACAGCACGCCCATGTTTTTGAATCATGCGTCTATCCAATATAGCTTCAGGTTCCAATAGAACATGACCTTCCTCGGAGAGCACCACTGGTAAGGTAACTGTGGCTGAGTGAGACCCAATCTTCCTTTTCAGTTTGGAGATGTGAAAAGTGGGATGGATCTTTGTACCAACAGGCAGGTCCAAGGTGTAAGCAACTGCTCCCACCTTAGCAATGATTTTGAAAGGACCAAAAAACTTGGGTGAGAGTTTCTGATAACCATGCGACTTAAGAGAGAGCTGTCTATATGGTTGTAGCTTGACATAAACCCAATTTCCTACTGCATATGCCCTATCAGTTCTTCCTTTGTTAGCTTGGGTCTTCATCCTATTCTGGCTTTCTCCAAATGAGACATCAACAGCCTGAGAATAGCTTCCCTAGCTTGTAGACTTCTATCAACCAAGTCTAATTGGGAGTCAAAACTCATATAAGGAAGCAAGGGAGGGGGCTTCTGGCCATAGACTGCCTCATAAGGAGTCATGTTGGTGCTGGAATGATAAGATGTGTTGTACCACCATTCAGCTAGTGGTAGCCACTGTGGCCATGTTCTTGGTTTCTCAAATGTCATGCATCTAAGGTAGGCTTTTACACATCTGTTAACTACCTCTGTCTGGCCATCAGTTTGAGGATGGTAGGCTGTGGAAGTTAGGAGAGAAACCTGCTGCAACTTGAACAACTCCTTCCAAAATTTACTTGTGAACACAGGATCCCTATCTGACACTACAGACTTAGGCATCCCATGAAGTCTAAACACCTGATCCATGAACACCTGAGCCACTTCCAAAGCAGTGTAAGGATGCTTGAGAGCTATGAAATGGGCAGCCTTACTCAGTCGATCTACCACTACAAAGATCACTTCTTTCCCAGCAACCTTAGGAAGGTCTTCAATAAAGTCCATGGATATGTCTTGCCAAACCTTCTCTGGTATAGGTAAGGGCTGTAGTAATCCTGGATAAGCCACAGTCTCATTTTTGCATTTTTGACACACATCACAGCTTCTTATATAGTTGTAAACATCCTGCTTCATTTTCTTCCAATAGAAATCCTGTTTAAGCCTTTTCAGTGTGGCTGTAATGCCAGAATGACCTCCTATAGGACTGTCATGGTAATAGGATAAGAGTTTAGTTCTGAATGCTTGATCAGTACCAATCACCAATTTATTCTTCCTGCTTAGAATCCCATTGTGAAACCTATAGTAAGGTTTAGTGGTTTTGCCTTCCTGTATGGATTTGATAAGCTGTTGAAGTGTGAGATCCTGAGCCCATGAAGTTTTGACTGATTCCAAAATATCTGAGCTGACATTGGAAATGCTGTATAGTTGAATGTCCTCTTCCCTTCTAGATAAAGCATCAGCAACCACATTCTCTTTTCCCTTCTTGTAGTCAATAGAATAGTCATAGCCAAGCAACTTGACCAGCCATTTCTGCTGGCTTGGAGTATTGATCCTCTGCTCCAATAGGTACTTAAGGCTGTGATGATCAGTTTTGATGGTGAATGGTCTTCCCAGCAAATAGGGTCTCCACTTTTGTACAGCAGATACTAAGGCCAGTAATTCTCTTTCATATACTGATAGTGCCCTGTTCTTGGCTGATAGGCCCTTACTAAAGAAGGCAATAGGTTTATTGTTTTGGGATAGAACAGCTCCAATCCCTTCACCAGAAGCATCAGTCTCAACTGTGAATGTTTTTGAAAAATCAGGGAGAGCTAGAACAGGTGCTGAAGTGATAGCCTTCTTTAATTCTTCAAAAGCAGTAGTGGCTTCAACATTCCATTGAAAGTTACCCTTTTTGAGCAAGTTAGTTAGAGGCCTTGCAATCACACCATACCCCTTGATAAATCTCCTGTAATAACCAGTCAGTCCCAAGAATCCCCTTAGACCCTTGATGGAAGAAGGTAGGGGTCAATCTAGCACTCCCCTGTCAATCTAGCACTCCCCTTACCTTCTGATTATCCATAGATACACCATGCTCAGAGATAATGTGGCCTAAGTAGTCAATTTGAGTAACTCCAAAAGCACATTTGCTCTGTTTGATGAACAAGGTATGGAATCTCAGCACCTTGAAGGCTTCCTCTAGATGTACTAAGTGGTCAGTCCAATTTTGACTGTATATGAGGATATCATCAAAGAATCTAGGATAAACTTCCTGAGGAATTTGTGAAAAATCTGATTCATCAAGCTTTGAAAAGTGGAAGGAGCATTAGTTAAACCAAAAGGCATAACTAGGAATTCATAGTGGCCATGATGAGTTCTAAAGGCAGTCTTAGGTATGTCTGGTTCAAACATCCTAATCTGGTGGTAGCCAACCCTTAGATCTAACTTAGAGAAGTACTTAGCACCATGTAATTCATCCAGCAGCTCTTCAATTACAGGTATTGGGAATTTGTCCTTGACTGTGCAGCTGTTTAACTCCCTATATAATCCACACATAAACGCCAAGATCCATCCTTCTTCTTAACCATCACAATAGGGGATGAATAAGGACTAGTACTGTTCCTTATGATCCCAGAATCTAACATCTCATTCACCATCTTTTCAATTTCATTTTTTTGCACATTAGGGTATCTATAACGTCTGATATTAATAGGAGAAGTACCTTCTTTTAGGATGATCTTATGGTCATGCAGTCTAGAAGGAGGAAGTTGTTTTGGTTCCTCAAAGAGATCACTGTACTGCTGCAATATAGCTTGTAATTCCCCATTCCTACTAGGCTCCTTGGTTGAACCTTCCATTGCTAACAGGCTAATATCCACATCTTGCTGCTGGTGTTCCCTGAACAAGCCTACAGATATCATGCATAGCTCTGTAGGTTTGGTCAACAACTTGTCCATGCTGCCTTGCTGAATCAACTTGGTAGTTGGAGGTTGTATTCCCCTTAGTGACACCTTGTGCCCCATAATGCTGAATTCCATTCTGAGTTTTTTGAAGTTCCACATGATATCCCCCAATGTAATTAACCACTGAATACCCAAGACCATGCTGCACCCTCCAATTGGTAATACCGGCATATCTGAATCAAAGGGGACACCCTGCATCTTCCACATTAGCTTCTTACATATGTAGTTGCTTTTCACCTTCTTCCCATCAGCCACAGACACATCAAAAGGGGCTATAGCTGTCAATACACAACCCAATTTCTTGGCAATATTAAGGTCCAAGAAATTGTGAGTGCTGCCAGTATCAATTAGGACTTGCACAGCCTTGCCTTTGACTGACACAGTCACCCTCATAGTCCTAAAGTCATGCAGACCATTCATAGCATGAACTAACACATGAGGCAAAATGGACCCCTCATCATCAGTTTCCCACCCTTGACCAATCATACTCAATAATTCTGCTGAATCCAGCATCACATCTTGCTCTACCTCTCCTCCTTCTAAGTCTTTTTCCACCTCCATAGAAAACAGTTGTCTCCTATTTTTACACACATGACCAAAACTGTATTTCTCATCACAGTTATAACAAAGACCTTTACTTCTTCTTTCCTCCATTTCAGCAGGGGTGAGTCTTTTGGCATTTCTATAGGTAGGTTTAATAGGTAAGGTTTGGGAGTTGGCAGGTTTATTTGATGGTTGACTAAATCTGGGAATTATCTGAGTATTGGATTGAGAAGGTTGAGGGTTAACAGACGAAATTCTGGGTGTATTCTTGGTTGAAAATGAAGGATTCGAGGGAATCATGAAGACTTGTTTCTGGACTATCAATGTCTGCTCCTGAATCCTAGCTAAACTAATGGCTTTAGCTAGAGATCTAGGTGCTAACATCTTAACAGGTAAACCAATTTCTGGTTTCAAACCCCTAATGAAGCAGCTAACAACATATTCTTCTGATAATTCCAACCTATTTAACAGTTCATCAAACAAATCAACATAATCTTGGACTGAGCTTACCTGTCTTAGGTCTTTAAGGTCTCCCATGGGATCATCAAATAGCTCAGAACCAAATCGAGCATACAAGCAAGCTACATACTCACCCCACCTTGGCCAATCCCTGGTCACCCTGTGCTTCATATAGGATTGATGCCATTGTAGAGCCCTTCCTTCCAGCTTGCACGAAACTGCTCTCACTTTAGAGTCTTCAGGTATCTCCTCATATGCGAAAATCTGTTCGCATTTGTATAACCAAGTCTTTCAACCCTACACCATCAAAAACAGGAAATTCTGTATGATAGTCGCGATTGGGAGGTTGATGGCCCCTAGGACGAGGGCCTACCACCTCTGGCCTTTCATTCTCCACCGGAAACTCATGATTTTGGACTCCAGTTGTAACCAAATTCCCCATCAGCATTTTCCTAATTTCTTCCATAGCCAGGGCCACCCTATTATCGATAGATTTCTGCAATTCTGCCACAGATGATGTCACAGATTCTATCGATCCCTTGAGACTATCGACTTCTTTCCTCAATTCGTGCATTCGAGTGTTGTGATCGCCCATTTTCACAGCTCCAAGGAACGATTGCTCTGATACCAGTGATATGAACTCAACTGAATTTCAGCTAAGAAACGAAAAGAAGCTCACCTAAAGAGCAAATATGGAGAATTGTCCTTGAACAGTGTGCTCGGTTAGAACCCAACAATGGAGTTCTGAGTAATTGAAGAGAGAGGGAGAAGAGGAGAAGATAGAATTCTTATTCAAAACATTACATGAGATAGTACAGAGTTGGGGAAAAATCAACCTATATAGGAGAGGCGGGAAAGTTAGTTGTAACTAATTTTAGGAAGTCCCCTTCCTTCAGCTTCCTAGCACGTGCAACTCACGTGAGTTTCTAACAACTTCTTAACAAACTCCTAACTGATTTTCTAATAGGGTATTTAGCTAATAGGATCGTATAGTGGGGGGGGGGGATCAGAATTTGGAAGATTGAATATTTTCTGTCATTTCCAGCATGATATGTACCTTAAATCCTAAACGCTTACATAAATAGTATCCATGTAGCTAAAATCTTTTGGCTGGTATTATTTTACTGTTATTTCTTTTTCTGGATCATACAAGCTGTATATTAGATGTAGGTGTCTTTATATAAATACATGGAAGCACGTTCAACAAGGTTACTTTGTCCCAATCACGTGTCTTCTACACAAGTACTAATTTAATGCTTGGGAAGTTGGAATATGTGTTGGTACTTGTGTAGAAGACACGTTCTACATTGTTAAATGTTTGTTGTTAGAGAGTAGACTTCTATACATATAGATACCAAGATTTAGTTGAATGATGACACATGGAAGTAAAAACCACTTTCCTTGCATGTTTTGAACGTGTTTTCTTTTATTTTATAGAGCAAGTGACAAGTGTCAGAAAGAGAAGAGGAAGACGATTAATGGAGATGATTTGCTATCAGCCCTGGCTACCTTAGGATTTGAGGACTACATTCAGCCACTGAAGGTCTATTTGGCTAGGTACAGAGAGGTAACTGCAATTCTTTGTCATGTCCTCCAGTAATGGTTATGAACTTCAGTATTGTAGTTTTCAAGAGTTTGTAATTTGACTGGATATTTTATGCTATAATCACTGAGTATATGTTATTCTTGTGGTTGCTGAACAACTTCCTCTGCTGGATTACATGGATCAATGATGTTGTTTTAGATGGAGGTATACACAGTTTCTCCACATCATTGAGATAGATTTCCTTGTTCTTTTAAATTATGATTTTCATAAAAAATGTACTGCGGGCTTGTAACTGATATCAGGGAGATGCCAAGGGATCTGCTAGGGTTGGAGATGCATCTGTTAGAAAAGATATAGTTGGAAGTCAGCTTGGCTCCAATACGCAGGTAAAGTAGCGGTCATATTTTCTTCTATTCCTTCTTTGGTTCAGTTAGTTGATTATGTAGTAGTTCTTCTGACCTTGAAAGATTAAGTTACTTGGATATTCTTTAATATGACTCCTACTATTTTTAATGAAAAATGACAGTTTGTCTACGAAGGCTCTTTTGCACAAGGCTTAGACTATGGAAACTCTCAAATATGAATTTTGAGTAAGTTGTTCTCTTACCCTAAAACCCTTTCTCTAGTTATGTGCTTTTTATCTATAAATATTTTACCATGCAGTTACGCTCTTTTACTAGATTCAACCCCCTCATGTCATGACTTGGTCGGATCACTTTGCTTTATCCTACACTTTTTTGTGTTGTTTAATTCAAGTAACCAAAATGTTATTGCTTGGTTGCATCCAGTGGATGCGTATTTTACAAATGTAACATTGATTCCTACATAAAACTTAAAGAACAAATTCAAAAAACTGATTAGCATCATTTACATACAATGAACTTATCAAAAAGAATCATTCACATGACAATGGTTCTTCCAGCTAAATAGATTTACCAGGCCAACTGGCCGCTCCCTCGAAGCATATCTGGTTCCTTTCTTTCGTTAATGTCCAAAACAAAAAAAAACTTCAGGTGGAAAGCCTTCTTCTTGATCTCTGCAGTTTGCATAATGCACACTTGCAGAAATGAGACATTATTGAAATAAGAAACAAAAAAAAAAAAAACAGCTTCAGGTTTCCCTCTTCTCGATCTCTGCAGTTTGCATAATGCACGCTTGCAGAAATAAGAAACAATATAACCCCCTTATATTAATGAAATAAGAAATAGTGGAAAAGTCAAAATGGATTAGTTGCTTCCGGAAGTCCAATGATATAATAAAATTGACCTTCATTTTTTTTTCTTTTGAGGGGTTTTTGGGTTTGGAGGGGGAAAAGGCAAGTGGCTGGGCGGCAAGCAGGGGAGTTTCAAGTATCGAGAATCTTAAGCTGTTTGCCTATGTTACATGGACTGGTTATACCTACAGCTACTGAACTTTAAAATCAATACCAACGAATTCGTGATTTAAGACTATTTACCTTTTCTATATAAAAAAAAAGAAATCGTGATTAAGAATGACTATCCAAGGATGGTGACTGGTGAACAAAAAGGAGCTCTATACTATAACTAAAGCTTGGTTCACTAAACCTTGATCTAGCATCACAATTCACATTTTCCATCACATTTTCTAGGTATGAACGAATCCGGGGCCCAACTACCAACTCCTTCGAGAATTCCTTTATGAGAACCAAGTATAGGTGTTAAACGGGTGGGCCGGGCCGGGCCGCTTTTTTTGGACCCGTACGGGTTACGGTCCGGGCCTGTTCTGGGTTGATTCTTAACGGGTTTAACGGGTTCGGGTTCATCCGGGTAAAAATTGAACCGTACGGATTACGGGTTGAGGGGGCCGGGCCGGGCCGGGTTTAGTGTATTTTTTTAATTTTTGTTTTTGTATTTTGTATAACTATTGTAAGTTATATTAATATAAAGAATACAAGTAAGATGGAAAATAATTGCACTTATAAATTTCAAGTGCTACATTTATTTCAAAATTCAAACTTACAAATTGAAAGGTTTACATTTAACAAGTAAATTAACCAAAAAAGAATAAATTCAAAGGTTTTGCATTGCCTTAGTAAGTTCTTCATAATCAATATGAACTGGGTGACCTTCTTCTGGAGTGTTAAATTCGGATGGGTTACCATGTGTTAATATATTTCCAAGTTCCTCGTCTTCTGGGCTATCAACATCTTCACGCCCTTGATTTCTTCGTTCCGATCTAATCCAATCTCTGAAACATACTTAAACTTCCAAAGCATTGCTTCCCAATGAGTGACGGGTGTCTCCAAGTTGTTGTCTTGCTTGGCTAAATGCACTCTCTGATGCAACAGTTGAAATTGGCACATTCAGTACGACCCGAGCCATAGCGAAAAGAACAGGAAATTTCTTTCCATTCTCATGCCACCATCCCAACGATGAAAATTCCTTTGTGCGAGGCTCTTTTTGCTTCTGCAAGTAGAATTGAAGTTCATCAATGTTCCTGCTACTGGTTTGAGTGTTAGAAAATGTAGAAAAAATATTAAAACTATCAAGGCCTTCTTCATCATCCACAGTAGCAGAAGTGGTACAATGCATAGTGGGATTAACATTGCCTACATTAAGAGCAACATCATCAATTACATTTGCATAATAATTGTATAATTGTTGTAAATATTCATTTAGCTTGTTCATACAAGTATATAAATCTGGGGTTTCAGTTGGTCCAATCTCCATATAAGTATATAAAGCATTCATTAATTGGTGACAATCAGACATCTTAATAGAAGGATTTAAAACGGCACCAATTAAGTAAATCGGAGGAATTGGAAAGAAATATTTTTTGAATTTTGCTTGCATTTTTTCAACAACATCCCTATATTTTTCTTTCTTCTTAAATTCAAAGAGTAGAAAAGAAATTTCAGCTATATGTACTAAAGCCATAGTAACAGTAGGGTAATATGCTCCAGAAAACTCAACAGTAGCTGTATAAAATTTATGTAAAAATTTAACAACATCATTAATGACCTCCCAAGTAGTAGTTGTTAACATACGGTTTGGATCAGTACAATGCGCATTAGCAACTTCAGTTATTGGGAATCTATATTTGTAGCAACATTTTAAAAATATATATGTATAATTCCATCTAGTAACAATTTCGTCTGGCATGAATCTGGGTTTAAGGTTATACTGGACACACTTATTCTTAAATTCCTTTATTCTAGATTGTCTATTATTTCCTTGAATAACACCAACTGCTCTTCTAACATGAGTAATCTCAGTTGAAAATAAATCAAGGTCACTTTTAACAATTAAATTATAAACATGACATACACACCTAACATGAAAAATTTCATCAACAGGTGGTTGCAAATGCAGTTTTAATATTGAAATTGCGGCATTATTGTTAGAAGCATTATCAAAAGACATACACAATACTTTTTGCTTGAGATTATAAAATTCAACAACTTCACAAATAGTACTACTTATAAACGTAGCAGTGTGACTCTGATCTTCATCATATCTAAAAGCGATAATATGTTTTTGCATACAAGTATTATCATCTATCCAATGACATGTAATTGTCAAATAATCATTTCCATTAACAGCATGGCCAATATCAGAAGTTAGAGAAACTCTACAAGGAAGGTGGCTAAACAAATAACGTATGTATGTTTGATATTGTCCATGAAGTCTAAAGATATCAGCTCTACAAGTACTTCTAGGGATACCTTTAAATAAAGGATTGTAAATCCTTTGAATATACATAATAAGATATGATGAAGAAGCAAAAGAAAAAGGTAGACAACCCAAAGCAATCATTTTTGCTAACTCCTCACGATCCTTCATTTTATCATATTTCACAAGACCACCAGTAGTAGGGTTTAGAGTTGATTGATTTCCATCTCCATCAGATCCCCATTCTATAGGATGCTCAATTCTCATATGTCTACTAAGTGTCCCAGTCCCCCCTAATTGACCCCCAGTCTTATGTTTAAAAGTATCATTACAAAGTTTACATTTAACTCTATCAGTACCTTCTATTTCCTCAAAGAATTTCCAAACCTTACTTCTTTTTCTACGATTACTAGTCGGGGCCACAGGTGGTCTACTACTAGCAACACGACCACCACCCCTGCTAGCAGCTCCAACACTACTAGGTGTAAGTGGTATCTCATCTTCCATTTCTAATTCATTATCATCTATACCAAAATCTTCCTGCAATTGTTCATAGTCTATATTATTATCAGGTAATGTTTCAGGAATATTTGGAGAGGTATTTAAATTATTACCAGATGCTGAACCTGAAGTACTACCTCTTTTTTTATTTCCTCGATTAGTAACCTTGTTACAAACTCTTTTTGCAGCATTAAACATATTGTAAAAATTTAACTATTAGCAACAAAACAAATAAATATGCAAGTAAAATAGTAAATAAGAGAAAGAGTTGGAGGGAGTGCACCGAATTCGGCAATAAATTGAGCACTTGATGATTCCGCAACTCAAATGTTACCACGAAGAAACGTCAATTCTTCCAATTTTGAAGTTCAATTGTTCAAACTTCAAAAAATAAATACTACGATAAATTAAATTCCAAAAAAATAGCCAAATAGTTGATTGCACTTTAATAGGTGAAGATTGAAGAATGAGAGAATATGAGAATTGAGAGATGAGTGAAAAAATGAGGAAGAAGGGGGGGGGGGTATTTATAGATTTTGAAAGGGGGGTTAATTTTTTAAAAATAAAAACCCAAAATTGGGCTATTTGTGCAATTCACCGGTTTATGGGTACTGTTCACCTAACGGGTTGGACCGGTCCGGGTAACCGGTATTTTAATGGTAAACGGACCAACCCGCCTGTCCCCCCTAACCCAGCCCCCTTTAACCGGGCCGGTTCCGGTTTTAACCGGGATGGGCCGATCCGGAACCGGGTTGACCCGGCCCGTTTAACACCCCTAGAACCAAGCCTGGATGCCCCCTTGCGACTCTATTAGATCAATCCAAAATGCAGGAGAAGATGAGGTAGCAGCATTGTATTAGGAAAGTGTTTTAAGATGTCTCCTTGTATGGCTGTTGCATTTAAAATCGGAAGAAATTTCAAACCATGATTTGGATTCTTTTTATCATCCTAAACCTGCAGCTAGTGAAATTTGAAATCAATACCTATGAATTTGCGATCGAAGAATGGCTATCCAAGGATGGTCAATGGTTAATACAAAGGAGCTCAGTACTTCAAATAAAGCTTAGTTCACCAATCCCTGATCTAGCATCACACATTTTCCATTACATTTTCTAGGTATGAACGAATCCAGAGCCCAACTATCAACTCCTGCGTGAATTTTGTTACGGGAGCAAAGCTGTGATGCCCACAGCTCTATTAGATCGATCCAAGATGGAGGAGTAGATGAGGTGGCAGCACCGGATTGGTAACACTTCTAAGAGTTCTCATAATATGGCAATTGCAGTTAATATTGAAAAAAAATTCAAACCGTGTTTCTTTTATCATTCAAATTCTCTTGGTAGCTTGATACCATGAAATAAATAGAGGCAGACCTTCAATGATGGGATTTTTGGCTAGAGAAAGGTTATGTGACTTGGATGCATATCTCAACTCACTTAGTTGGTTGACCACCTAATCTATGATGAGATTCTCAATCGATATGATCAAATTTAAATGCTTTTATTGCTAATGAATATAGTGCAACTTGCACCAAAGGTGTGACCTAGTGGTCAGTGAAGTGGGTTGAGAATCATAAGGTCTTAGGCTCAAATCCTAGCGGAGGCAAAAACACTAGGTGATTTCTTCCCATCTGTCTAAGCCTTGACGGACATAGTTACTTGGTACCTGTTGTTGGTGGGAGGTAGAAGACATTCCAAGGATTTAGTCGAGGACCGGACACCACAATTATCAGAAAAAAAGAAAAGAATACAATGCAACTCTTGTTCAACAGCTTCTTGTCTCACCCATTTATGTACGTGGTAGGATTTGGACAAGTATCTGGTACGTGTGCGCAACTTTGAGCAAGTTATTAGTACGTTCAAGGATCCACATGATGTACCAAAATCCCTTTTTACACCTCTTAGTATCGAGTAAGTTGAGGAATGAAGACCCTAGGTAATATAGATATATCTACTAATCGTGGAGCAATGTTTCTTCACCCTAATGGACAACCCTCACCAGGACCTTAATTTGTCAAATCACCTCTTCTTCTGACATCCTTGAATAACTCCTATTGTTGCTATTATCCTTTGCAATATACTGGATTTTAAGAGATGAAGGTGAAACAAAGGAGTGAGTTGAACGTAAATACTGGTCCATAATTATTCTTGGTAAGAAAAGTGCCCACTTTTAGCAAAAAGCACCATCCCTTTAAGTTCTTTTCATTGTTTTGCATTAAATTCATAGGTTTGGTTTTACATGATTGTTGAAGGATAGGTGGAAAATTCTGCTCAGATAAGTAAAGATGGGTTAGATTCAATTTTAAAGAACTGTAATATTTACCACAATTACCTTTTCAAGTGAACGTTGTTATAGAATATAATTAAAAGTATATGGAGACATTCAATTTGAGACGGAGAAAGTATGTAGTAATCAAGTTTGTAAAAGTTCTTTCATTTGATTCAGGGGGATAATGCAGGAATCAAGAATAAAATACTTAACCGTGGGGTGACAGATTTTGAGCTTTGATACTTGTGTTATGTGTGTTTTTTGTGGATACATAACCCAAAAATTGGAAGCCTAATTCTAACTAAAAATAAAAAGGCTCTAATTTTTGTTTAATGGAAATTTGTTCAAGTTGATGTATAAATGCCAAGTTACTTTCAAACTAACTTCTTGTTGAACAGTTGAGAAGATTTGAGAGTGATTTAATAGCTTTGTGGACCTTTATAGCTAGAACTCCAGTGTCGTTCCAATTTAACAGATGTCCCTGAAGGGACTTGCTAGAACTCCAGTAGAAATTACGGAGTAGAAAATCTGACAACACGGAGCTTCAAAGATTGAATGTGCAGTAACCGTGACGATTAAGTAATTGAGCAAATTGATATTGATATAAATGCTCCCAATTTTGGAAAATGGGCTATATTGAGTCATTCTGAGTAGTTAAACTTTCTAGCATAATCTAGGGAAAGTGACATTTCTCTTACAGTGTCAATTGGCATATATGCTCTGAAGTTTGACATAATCCCTTTTTGTGATTTTGCAGAACAGTGATTAGTCGTTTGCTGGTACAGATGCCGAGTATCTTCCGGCTTCTCATCTTGCTGATCTTTGTATTAAGCTATTCAATAGCAATGTTGATTCTTGTTTGAGAGAACAAGAAACATAAAGGACTCCTACTAATTTCTGGATCAACTTTTTGCAAATATTTTTTGCTATACTTCTATTTAAATTCTCTTCCGCTCTGTACATACTGCTTGGTTTTGAATTTTCACTGAGAACAAACCTTCTATTGTAGTTTGTACAGCATCTAAGTGTCCAAACATTCGGATCTGTTTTATTCCTCTAGTTCTTTTATTGATCATTGTTTTCTCAAAAAAAATTATTATAGTGGGTTTTCTACTTTTTGCGCCTAGTCAAGATGTCTTCCTTCCTTCCCCCTCTTGTCACAAGATTCCTCCTTAGGGTGTTCTCAGAAAGTACTTGTAGCTTTAGACTCCAAAATCTTTTGGAAATCATAGTTCTTATCATTAAATTCAAAAAAATAAAATAAAAATCATTGGCTCTTTTTGCATTGATTTAGAAGGAACTTAATGATACTGCTACCCTTGGATAAACTAAACTGTAAATAGAGCAGCATTTTATGGAATTTGATTTCACCTTGTAAACTGTAAAGTGAAAAGGCCTTACTTTTCTTTCTCTTTTCGTTTGTTTTGCACTTGCTCCGTCAGTGCACGTGTGTCTTAACGGAGTAACACAAGGACTTGATTCGCCGTCTTGACAATCTTTTTTCCTTAATGTACTAGCTAGATTGCTTCCGGAGAAGGGTTCAATCACCCCGATTTTCTCCTGCCAGAGTTGAACTCTGCGCTTAGGCCAGAAAACTCCAAGACTACTTCTGGGATAGGTAGCAGAGTGAGGGAACAAGTTATATTTAGGATTGTAACCAGAGGATTATAATATCAGAATTTTATAATACGAAAAATATTTAGTAAATATACTTTTATTATTAGATGCTTGAAAATTAACACGTGGCAAATAAAGATTAGTGTGCGTTAAGCACGTCTGGTTGGTCGAGAGAGGGGATAACAATGCCACTTAGAAGTTGTTCAACGGAAGTACTAGGACTCCCCTTCCTATTCATCCTAGCCATGGTGAATCTTAGCAAGATGTTCGACAAAGCCACGCAGATGCAGTGGATATCAATATTTTCTAGTTTTGATAAATCAATTGTGTTTGGTTAATCATTTCAACTAGTACTTGTGAATATTACATTACAAAAATGCTTCCTAAAATTGTATTGGAGGCTATTTTTCCTAAGACTTTTCTTACCAACAACAACAACAAATTTGATCCCAACATATGTGGTCTGGGGAGGGTAGTCTGTACGCAGACCTTACCCCTACCTAATGCAGATAGAGAGGCTGTTTCCAATAGACCCACAACTCAGGAAGGGCAAGAAGAAGAAGAAGGAAGCAAGGAAGGAAGAAAGATGGAAGAGAAAAAAGGGATCAAATAATAGCAACAACGAATATAATACCTGAGGCGAACAAAATCACATATCGTAATAAAAAATCTAAGAATATGAAGGGACATGCATGCTACTAAGCCTATCGATGAACACTATAAACTACCTACTAACCTTTTACCTTAATCCTCGACCTCCACACCATCCTATCAAGGGTTATGTCCTCAGTGAGCTGAAGTAGCGCCATGTCCTGCCTAATCACTTCTCCCTAGTACTTCTTAGGCCTACCTCAACCCCTTCTCAAACTTTCCATGGCCAACCTCTCACACCTCCTGACAGGGACATCAATGCTTCTTCTCCTAACATGTCCGAACCATCTCAGCCGCGACTCCCGCATCTTGTCCTCCACGGAGGCTACTCCCACTCTGTCCCCGGATAGCTTCATTCTTAATCCTATCTCGCCTGGTACACCCACACATCCATCTCAACATCCTCATTTCTGCTACCCTCATCTTCTGCACATGAGAGTTCTTGACTGGCCAACACTCAACCCCATACAACATTGCGGGTCGAACCACCACTCGATAAAACTTACCCTTAAGTCTTAACGGCACATTCGTATCACATAGAACACCGGAAGCGAGTAGTGGCACGAAGTATCCTATCTTTGTCATTCATCCGTGCAATTAAGTATTATACTACAGAATTTTTTTATTCTTTTTGGAATTTTTATAGAGAAAGTTACACCAGGTAGTTACTAGGAAGTAGTGGCACGAAGTATCCTATCTTACCGGGATCAAAAAATCAGTCGTGGCACGAAGTATCCGATCTTTGTCATTCATCCGTGCAATTAAGTATTATACTACAGAATTTTTTATTCTTTTTGGAATTTTTATAGAGAAAGTTACACCAGGTAGTTACTAGGAAGTAAATAATTAAGATAAAAGTTGGCCTTACTTTATTCAAACTCTCTGGTTTGGACTCTATACACAAATTAATATCAATCTATATCCAGACTTTAAATCACATCCTTTCTCCCCTCTTTCAGCCACCTCTCACTTAATCTCTATCTTTCATGTCTTCTTCCTCTCTTCTCGTCTTCTCCATTTGTCAACCCATCGGCAATATAACGATAGGCTAGAAACATGGGTTTTTGGCTGCGTTTCACCTATTTATATTTTATTCGTGATTGAGCTTAAATGCGAATGTTTCGTAATTATTACATGTTTTATATGTTTAAGACTTGAATCCGAATCAGAAAGAGTTGTTGGAGCTAAAATGGAGAATATGGAGCTTCAAAGTTTGAGTACGAGCCCAATTATATCACTCGGGACCATGTCGGGGGTTCGAGGACCGACCTTGCATATGAAAAATAGAAGAAAAATGAGTGCCAGAGTAAATTGAAATAAGGCGACGCTTTAGTGCAAATTTTTTATCTGAGTTTATTAGAAAGTTGGCCTAGCGCTAAGCGCAGTGCGTCTCGCCTTGCAATACTTTAGGATAAAATTTCATCAGACAGTTGGAGACTTGGAGTAAAAAGCAAGTGTGTGCGCCCTGCATCGCGCGACAGTACATTTCTGCTGTCAATTTTTGCACTTCATCTCATTTAGTGTAGTTTCTTCCGAGGATGTTTGTATACAATATATAAATACAACTAAATCATGTTTTTTGAAGGATTTTTGACTTAATGGAGGATTGATAGAGCGTTGGAGGCCGCAAGAATTCATCATCCTTCCACCAATTCAACAGAGGCGTATCTAAGAAGATGGAAGCGGATTCACGTGCACTCATGCTCTCCTTCCTGAATCATGCATAGTAATATTACAAAATAATATAAATATAATGTTACAAAGAGTCACATGATGTAATGGTGCATCAAGCGAGGTCAAGGATTTAATTTTCTTGTCCATCTTGCCTTTTGATTAAGTACTTTTTCCTTTGTTTGTCTTTTTTTATTTAGTTTATTTTTTAAAATCCCCAAGTATTGAAATCCCTGTTCTCCTTATGTAATGTAACAAAATTTTATATAATTAAATGAAATGTCTTATATTAAAACTAGTAGCAATTGAGGATGTAGTATAGAGTCAATTAACGGGTTTGACTAACAAATTTTTAATAGGCAGTACATATATATATTTTGGAAAAATCAAGCAAATATCTAAAAAAACTTTAAACCTATAATTTCAATAGTGTAATGATTTCCACAAGCTAAAGGTTGAAAATCAAATTTAAATTCTAAATCCGTCTATTTATAGTGCACTCATCCTCTTAAAATTCCGAATTCACCTTTGCAATTCGGTATGCAAGTTTGAATTATAATGTTAGATTAATGTTTTCTTGTTCTTGGACTTTATCCGTGAGATTTCTCCCACTATTATAGAATAGTTTTTCCTTAGAGTTTTGACATACATGGTATACTGATTATCTATTTAGGGATTTGATTCTTATTATTTTCTTGAATTAATCGGTTCGATTTTAAATTATTGTCACGCCCCGAGCCCGGGGCGAGACTGACACCTAGTGCAACATCTATCCTTGCATACCACTTGCGACTAAGAGACTCTGAACATGTAATGTCATACTTTGGCTATTGGCCACATTACAAAATAATGTGCGATGCAAAATATAAAACTAAATGGAGACTAACGCTGACTAATGTCAACATAAAGCTAGGCCGGCAAGGCCGTCATAATTACTACAACTGACAAGCCAACAAAATATACGTACAGGGCCTACAAGCCCAACATACTGCACTAACCGACAGGATATGTCTACAAGCCTCTACTGATAGATGTACTGTGATCGGAACATGGCCCCGACCTACCCATAACCTATCTACATATATACACAAGATGTATACAAAACTTCTAGACCCGGCAACTCCAAAGGACAGGGAGCTTACCGATAAAGCTGAACTCGGGCAACCACCTACTGAGGAGGTCTACCCGTCTGCCTGTTTGGACCTGCACACATGAAATGAAGCGCCGCCAGAAAGGGACGTCAGTACGAAATAATGTACCGAGTATGTAAGGCAATGTACTGAAGTTGAAAATGAACTGATAATATAATAACTGAAAGCAACTGGGGATCACAGATAATATGAGGATATGCTCATCAGCTCATACTGACTCAACTCTCTCAATATATATATATATATATATATATATATCTGCTCTACCGTAGTAGACTCTCTCATAGGCGCTCGGCCATACTAGGCTCTGTATCTAAACCAACTGGGCTCGCTCATAGGCGCTCAGCCACAACGGGCTCGATATATAACTTACCATCTGATCAGAGGTTGCCCAATAGGGGCCTGCCCATCGATTATAGCTCGATGGTAATGAAAATAATTTAATACTGTATATATAAACTCTCTGCTCTCTTGATTGGAATAAGAAAATACTTAATTGAATATGAAGTCCCAGTAAGGAGAATATTGCAACTTAAAAAATTGGAACAATATACGCAATTTGCGAGACTAGCAAAATATACGTAAATTTTGGGATATGAATTTTTCTTTATGCCTCGTTATCAAACTTGTGTAATTATAAGATCATGCAAAATGAAAGAAGAGCTTAGCCTTAACATACCCGGAGTAGGAAAAATCCGTATGATATCCTTGTAAAAAGTTACACCGTACTTCGTTAGAACCGCAAAAATCGGATTAAGCTTCTGCTTCTTCGAATTTCATGAACGAAACTTCAAGCTTCATGCTTGTTGAGGTACCGAGCGAATTTCTTAGATTTTGTTCTTGAAATTTTCAAATCAAGAAAGAATTGCATTCTTGCTTCTTTGAATCACTACGTTACTTTATTCTTATTTCCACAAGGAAGTGTAAACAAGACTTTGGATAATCATCTATTTCTTTTAAGCCTAGGTGGCTACTTATTCACTTCTTGGTTTGTTTCTCCTTGCCCCGTGTTGAGGATGATTTATAAATTTTTATCCACTTATTAGTTAACTAGGTAATGTTCTGTTACCCGGTAATTAATCAATTACTCGCATAATTTAAAAATTGCCCCAAATTACTTAAAATTCTACTTATTTTTAATATACTTTATACATTATACTACCGTGGTCATATGATACCTTGCATGGTACTAGTTTATAATTATCGGGTATTATCACTTGATCCATATTTTATCCCAAATTGGCCATTTTCAACGAAACTCGTTTTCTCTAATTCGTGCAACATTTATCCTTCATGACACTTATTTATCGCTTGTTATAAATAGCGTAAATACGTTAAGGTCAAGATGATCTCATCTCCGAGTCTACGTCAATTAACCGAAAACGAAACTTTTAGCATACGAAAACGCGAGATGTAACATCCTCCACCCCTTAGAAATATTCGTCCTCGAATGTTTACTTTTAGATACTTTTGGAAATTTTTTTGCCGGAGTCTCTCCCGTACATTAGACTAAAACCAACCTGTACGCAACCAGAAAACATACTATACATGCCATACATGGCCACTGTCTATAAATAGTAACACTTGGCTTCACACAACTGTTCATCATAAATTCTGAGGGTCAAAATGAGAGCTTACCTGATGATCTACTGGCCTGAATAGAGTTGTGCTGAGGTATCCCATAAATCTTGAGCCATATCTCCAGTTTGAAATAGGTGGGGGTGTAGACGTGTGATTTTTGACCCTCCTCGAGATTTCACCCATTTTAGCGTAAAATATTTAGTTTAGGCCTAATATCGATATTTCAATTAGTTTTGACTCTTTTACTTTATTTAATCAAAAAATAAAAATTACAAAAATATTTCTTCTTTTTAGTTGCTTTTAGTTTGTTACTTTTCGTAAAACTAAAAATACAAAAATTAGTACCTTATTTTAATTTTAATATGATATTTGAAAATACCCAAGAAAATAAGTATGTTTTAATGATTAGTCTTATCTTAATAGTTATTTTACTTAAGTAGAATTAATGAGTAAATGAGCTCGTATTTTTAGTCTTGTTCACGGAGAAAGAATAAAATTTGGGCTCAAACAACCCATTTTTAAGCTTACTTTTCGGACCTAGCCCATAATTCCCAAACCCATAATTCCTAGGCCCATACCCCTAACCTAAATATAACCCTAAAACCCTAAACCTATAAAAAAGAATGCCTAAGACCCTAGGGACTCCTCTACCGTTTTCAACAAATAAACGACCCACCTTAGCAGACCTTCACCAAAGAAATGACACCGGATCAACTTCTTCTTCCTTAACAAAATAACAAAAAAAAAAGCAGACCTTAGAGGATCAGCCGCCATACTCGAAGAAGACCCCCCCATCAGATTTGTTCTTATCCATTTTTCAAGAAAAAGACCTAGGTAGCTTGAACACACAATACAAAGGAAATCAGCTGTTGCACCTTCACCAAACACTAACGACCCCTCTTCTTCAACACACAACCGCGCCGGATAACACTCCGAGCCCAACAACTCCATCGCCGCACCACCCCTATGAACGAAATCCTGTTGCTCATCCTTCACCTCACCTCACATAGCTTCAGTCTCGAGAACAACCTCCAAAATACGGCCAGAAACTCGAGCGAAGCTTTAGCCGGAGATCGTTTCTCCAACAGCTCTGAGAATAAGCTGAAAACAACTCCAAAATACTGCAAAAATTAGCACCAAACCCACCCCGAAAAGCCACTCTATCTATGTCAAAACAGAGGCTACCGGCGAGTTTGAATTCTGGGTGTGTGCGAGCCATAGTTTTTCGGTGCCATTAGAGTTTTGTTACTGGTTCTCGGTCCTCGCTCGATTTTGGTTGTTGCTATATTTATCTTGTTCGAGTTCTCTTGTCGAGCTTATATCGTTGTATTCGTCTTCATGTATATAAAAGATTTTTGTGGCCGAATTCGTTTGTACTCGACTTTCAGCATTAATCAAATTTTGAATTCATGTTTTTGCTGAATCTCTGTCCATGTTTTCGCTGAATCTCTAGTAGTTCGTTGTTGTTGTTGCTCATTGATCGAGTTTTTTTTTGGTCGGGGTTCTGCTGCTTTTGTTCGGAGTTCGGGGTTCTGCTGCTTTCGTTTGGAGATTTGCTGAATATTTTGTTTGAGAACTATTCACGGCTCGATTTTGCTCGACTTAGTTGCTGTAATTGTTGAGGTTCATTCTTCTCCTCTCCTCTTTTGTTTGCATTGTTAATTTGTGTGTTGTGACGAATTACTCCTTCATATCGGCTATTTGCTTATCTGTTATCCTTGATTTGGTGTCTTGTTAGAATTGTTAAAATGACTTCTGAATATCATATAGTGTAATCTTTAGCAGTATGGACATAATGAGTTTGTTCTCACCTAAAGATTGGTCAATTGCCCAAATAAGCTAATCTCTTGATTATTAACCCGTTGCAATCTGTGCTTAACCTATTTAATTGTGTAGTACAATTGTTGTTTTATCTCTTGACAGTCCAAATACATGAGCTTTAAAAAATCCCCATCGCAAACTAAAAGACCGGAGTCAATAAGCTTTTGAATTGGATTGAACGCATGGAAATACTTAATCATATGAGCAATTCAAATAATGACTCCAACTTTTCTTCTGCCACATTGCACGACTTTCATGAATCTCAAATGAGTTTAGGAAAACAATTCATAAACATCGTAGCTTGCTTTAGGCGCGCTTATAATAAATTATCATGGCTACGGGTATAGCTCCCATGACGTAGTTGTGATACGTAATTTTAAAAATCCGGGGTACATTTATGTGATCCGACCACAATTTAATTTTGTTAATAAAATAAACATGTTGTAGATCATGGGTACAGTTCCTGTGACATGATTCGCAATAAGTAATCAAATAATTAGCTGTATGTCAATCATGGATTATTAAAAGCGGTTTAAAAAGGATAAAAATGCACATAGGTTTCAAGAATGTTTTAAAATCAGATAAATAGGCCAATAATAATAGTTAAGCGACCGTGCTAAAACCACGGAACCTGGAAATGCCTAACACCTTCTCCCGGATTAACAGAATTTCTTACCCGGATTTCTGTGTTCGCAGACCATAAATAGAGTCAACCTTCCTCGATTCGGGACATAACCAGTGACTTAGGACACCATAAATTATCCCAAGTGGCGACTCTAAATTTAATATAAGTAATCTCGTTTCGATTGTCATTTGAATTGGAAAAAACTCCCTTATACCCCCTTCCGGGGATAGAAAAAGGAGGTGTGACAGATCTGGCGACTCTGCTGGGGAAAAGAACTCAGAACCTCTGGTTCAAGGTTCAAGAATTCGAGCTTAGAATAATTGTTATATTTGGCTTTATTTATTATCTGATTTTATTAACATGTTTGGGCCTAATGTGCTAAATGTTGCTTTTTACCGCTTTGATATTATCTGAACTATATATAAACTGCCACGAAACCCCTCTCTTCTAATCTTCTGAGAAGTGCACACTAGCGTGACTTCTTTCTGTTAGTGTCATACCCTAATTTAGAACGAAGTTCGGACAAGTTGTAAATCCGGATGATCTTTTGGTTACCGGTACGCTGCCCCCCCCGGCTCGAGTTGTCCGCTCGGGTAAGCCAGGTCTAGAACAATATACCCAGGTTTTAAACCTAGAATAACTCAGCCCCATGCCGGATCCCTAGTAGGAGCGCTTATTTTCATCATTTGCATTTGACTTTGGGGATTCAACACAGGGGCTGGGTCCGTCTAGGACAGGTATACCTAAAAATAAGAGACCATCCTGATGCATTCTACGTGCTACATGCTGCAATCTTCAAGGATAAAAGGATCATTTGGCGGACCAATGATAGTTGATGGCAAATGAAAAAAGAAAAAAGAAAAAAAGAGGGTGAAAATAAAGCAAGTAGGGCCCAGTTATGTTTTCTGTCACATTTTTGTTAAGAAAAAGACAAAAAGAAAAACAAACATGAAAAATTCAAAAAAAAAAAAAGATTTTGCACTTTTTCATCATTTTCCGAAAATCAAAAAATAAAAAAAAAAGGGAAAAGAAACTCCAAAAAGAGTTTACATGTTTCATCATTTTTCAAAAAAGACAAAAAAATATATTTTTCTCTAAATTAGTTATTTTTTTTAATTCTCGCCCGTATCCAATCTACCCGAACTACGCATACCTTATTCTCGTCTTTCGGGGCGTGATGCGTAGGCAACCCACATAGGGTCCGGTCTTCCTAGTGAGTCTTAGGTTCTTGGCTTCGCGGGGTCTTAGCCAAGTCTTGCTTTTTAGCCACTTTTAGCTACATAGGTTAATTTTAGAAAAGTAGTCACAATCATGTCTTGCATGTGTCCAATAGGAAGGGTTGTTGTCTCACATAGCGTTCTAGGTCTTTAAATTTATTTGGTCTTAATTTTCTTATACATGTATGGATTTACTTACTAGAGTTTGAGCATGACATACGCCCTAGGACCATCTAGTCAGGATCACTCATTCAGGAGTGGCCTAAGGAGATTTTTTATTTTATTTTTATATTTTGAGTCTGTTTTTCTTTTTATGTCGTCTGTTACCTTCTAATTTTGTACAGTAATGTCGAGTTTTTGTTATTGTACTTTCTATTTTTTATTTTAAAAAGTGTGTTATAACTCAAAAATTCAAAAAAAGAATAAGAGATTTTGCGTTTTATATTTCCGTTAGAAGTTTTCTTTAGAATACTAATTCTAAAAACTAAAAAAAAAATAATCTTTTGAGGTGGTTTTCCTTTAGGAAATTAATATCTAAAACTCAAAATAAAAATTGCTTTTACATTTCCTTTAGTATATTAAGACTAAAAATTCAAAAAAAAGAGAGAATTTTCTTTTAGTACCTCTTTTAAAATTTTCTTTAAGATATTAATTCCAAAAATCCAAAAAGATTTTCTTTTGAGGTTCTTCTTTGGGAAATTAAAAAAAAATATTTTATTTTTATTGGAACTTTAGGACATTGTACATAGAAAAAGAAACACACATTATCTTTTGTTTATCCTTAGAATTTCTCCTTTATGTAATAAAAATCTGAAATCCAAAAATATTTTTTTAACGTGTTCATTTCTCGTTTCGAAATCTTTCTTCAGGGATATCAAATGAAAATTCAAAATATTTTTCTTTGGTTTATTCTTTAGATTCCCTTCCTAAAAAAAAGAGAATCAAAAAATATTTTTTCTCTTCTAGGATTTTTCCTTAATAATTACCCATAGAGTATTTGTTTCAAAAAGAAAAAAAAAAGAAAAAATATGCTCAAGTTTAGAATAGGTTATAGAACATTAAGTCTAGAAAATTCAAAAAAAAAGAAGATTTGCTTCTTTTATTTTCCTTTTCTCGTCAGAGTAGTCATTAAGGTAAGAAAAATAGAGAACGTTAGTTTGTTTACTTTATTCCCGATCTTCCCGAACTACGCAAATATCTGATTCATGTAGCGTCATGATACGTAGGCAACCTACATAGGGTTCGATCGAATCATTTTTTTATTTAAAAGAAAAAGAAAAAAAAAGGAAACAAAAAAATTTTAAAAGAGAAAAAAAGAGAGGTAAAATTATGGGATGTGAGAAATGAGAGAAAAGGAAAAAGTGTTAATTAGAAGAAAAAAAGGGAAGGAAAATGAGCAAGCCAAGAAGTGCTAGAAAAGCAAAGAAATAAGAAGGTTGAATTGAACAAATTGGGATGATGCCAAGTGACCTTGTGACCCTCGAAGTCATTCTTGAACCATTACTTGTTGCTAGGTGCATTGCACGCAATGTGATATTTTTAGCTGTTAAATGCCCTAACGCTAACATGATGACCTCATTTTGTTCCTTTTGTTATAAAGTAGAAGAGTGGTTGGTTTGTGGTTCTTAAAGTAGTAACTTTTTTCTACAATATAAAGTTGAAAGGAAATGGAAGATGACAACAGAACTGAGTTGGTTGATACGGGTGCCCAAAAGCAACTGGTTGAACGGACAATGGGTTGGTTACAGAGGTAAGGATGTTAAGACAACATATGACGAACATGTATCGGGCTTGGAGGACTGGGAAGGCACCACCCCGCCACCACCTGCCTTCCTAGATGCTACCTTTACCCAAACTCCGGTCATAGTGCCAGATGATTCCCCATACTCTTCAGATTCTCCCACTTATCACAACTTTCCCAACCACTTTAGTAGCTCCATAACTCGTCCTCTAACTACCTTTCCCAAAAATTGCCCTCTTGTCCTATCCACTACCTCCACGATCACAACTTCTCAACAACCTCTCCTCAGGTCCAACAGTGAACACCAATTCAACCCCCTTGATGCCCAATACTACCCCTCAGAGGTTGCCCACAAGGTCCCTAACTCATACAATCATAGCTTTCAGAATGAGCCTCATGTTGAAAATGAAAAGTTCACAAGAAAAGAAGGGCGAGATGAGATATCCAAGAAGCTGAAAGGTATAGAACATTCCTTAAAGAGCATGCAAGGGATGTGAAATCAGACTAACATGTCTTACAATGACTGGTGTATGTTCCTTGATGTTCATCTGCCCGTGGGGTTTAAAATGCCAAAGTTTAACTGGTATGATGGGCGTGGAGATCCAGTAGCCCATCCGAGGGGTTATGCAGTGAAATAAGAAGTGTTGGCGGGAAAGATGATTTGTTGATGACATATTTCAGTAAGAGCTTGACTGGGGCAACCTTGGAATGGTATACTTGTCAAGATGTCAATAAGTGGCATGCATGGGATTACATGGCTCAAGATTTTGTTCGACACTTTCAGTACAATCTAGACATTATCCCAGACCGCTCCTCCCTGTCTAAGATGGAAAAGAAGCTCGAGGAACGTTTTAGGGAGTTTGGGCTCAGATGGAGGGAACAAGCTACTCGGGTCTGCCCCCCGGTTGGTGAAGAAACAATGGTTGAGCTTTTCCTACAATCCCAGTGCCCCACCTACTTCAGTCATTTGATCCCAGCCTTGGGTAAACCTTTCAATGATGTGGTAAAAATAGGGGAGATGGTAGAGAAAGGAATCAAGTCAGGTAAAATCATGAGTTATTCTGCATTGAAAGATACTACAGAGGACATTCAGAACATCTCAGTAAGTCTGGGTGGAAGAAAGAGAAATATAAAAGATGTTGTTGAGCTCCGCCAATGACGGGATCCAGTGGGCATTCCTGCTCAACACTTTTAGCCTCAATATCGACCCCATGGATATCCTTGTGCTCCAGATAATCCTCCCCAATGCTACTTCTCTCCACAAAATCCCCAAAGTCATACCTCACTTTCCCAGTACTCTATTCATAATGCACCACCATATGCTCCACATCCACAGGACCCGCGATGGCCTGCACCATTTCTGCAAATATCCTACCCATCTCCTCAAGCATATCAACCACCTACCCGCAAAAGGTTTCAATCGAGGCCAGAGTACAATAAGAAAAGGCAATAGGAAAAAGAAAAGACTTTCACTTCTATTGGAGAATCATATGCCCGTTTGTTCCAAAAGTTGAGGCAATTGGACATGTTGAAGTCGATTCAGATAAAAATGCTGAACCCTCGTCCAAAGAATTTTGATTATTCTCAAAGGTGCGCATATTGCTCTAATGCCCCGGGTCACAACATAGAAAAGTGTTGTAATCTAAAAAGAGCAGTTCAGAAGCTTATTGATGCAGGTAACATTGTCGTGCAAAATCCAGATGCAGTAGACACTAGCCAAAGTCCATCGCCTGTTCATAATGAGATGCATATGGTGGGTATGATTTGTGTTGAAAAGGAATATGAGAATTCTTCTGAGATCCTTGAAGGGCCACTTGCCTCAAAACTTTCAGCGCTATCACCCTCAGTTCCAGAAGTTGATCTTAAGAACGAGCCGGCAAAAGGGACCCAAAAGCAATTTGCTAAGGTCAATGTGATGGAGACTTGTGAAGGTCCTAGTACTGTTGATGCAGAACTCAGTGACTAAGATTTTAAGCTTGGTGATTGGAAAGATGCTCCTTTCTTGGCTAGCCACGAAGGAGTCTTGGTGGTTCATTTTGTTGTCATTTCTGTTGACCGGGTTATTTCAGGGTTGTAATCCGGATATTTTCTTGTGACTCAAACCCTTCTATCCTTTTATTTTGCCTAGTTCGTTTAGTCGTAGTAACTCGTTTAGTGTTGTCAAGGTTTATTCCAAGGTTATAACCCCAATTTAGTCTGCTTGATTTGTTGTTCAAACCCTTTCACCGCCTGTCTAATGCAATTTTCTATTTTCTGTTATTGCTAGTCAGTGTTTGTTTAGTTCTCTTTTTCTTTCATAGTTCTTTTCATGCTGGCTCTAGTGACATGACATGCACGTGTAAGTCCCAGCCTGTTTTTAAAAGTTAGTTTAGTCATGAAGCAACGAAATAATTTTGAAGATAATAGGGACATTTGATTGAAATAAGTAAAAATTTGGATATTTTGAGATCATTTAAAGCCCGAACCATGTGAAACTAGGGCAAATAGTTTGGAAAGTTAATGGGACGACAAGAATTTGTTACAACAGAGTGCGTCCCAACAATTTGAAGCAAGAAACTTTGAGTTCAAGTGCATCTCAAGTTACAAGATAAAGTCAAGAAAGTTATCTCCAAATTAACGGAGGGCATCCACTGTGAAGAAGAAATTACCCAACGAGAGTTTTGTACTTGACAAGGCACTAAAAAAATGGAAAGCATATCAGTGATATCAATGCCAAAGCTGTAAAAAAAATATTGTGTCTGATCTTCCTTTTTCATTTCAAGTTGCATGTGTTGTACTTGACATTTTCAGGGATTGGGAGACCCTCTTTCAGCTACCCAAACACTTATACCATTCGAATACCTTTTTGAGCCCGTACTAATTTTTTTGACCTCCCCTATTTTGGAATCAAGTTAGAGTCATACGAAAAAAAAGGTTCATGTCCCCATAGGTTTATTTTAGAAAGTTCACTCCAAAAGGAAAAGTCAAAAAAATAGAAGAAGAGAAAATAGAGATAAAAAAATGGAAAAGAAAAAAAAGAAAAAGAAGGAAAAAGAAAAAAGAAAAAGAAAAAGGAAAATAGTAACAAAAGTAGTCTTGTGAACTACGTTTGACTTGATTCTTGTCACCACAAGATACGTAGGCAACCTTAGGGTTCGGTCATACCAAGTAAAATATTTCATAATCCCACGAAGTCGAAAGTGGACAGTCTTTCTTAGTAACTCCATCAAAAGAAAACCAAAAAAAAGAATCAAATTCCATTATTTTAGAAATTGGGGCAAAAGTTTTTAGAATGGATTCCGAAAGTTGTAAATAAATTAATCCCGTTGTCTTAGTTATTTTTAGCCTTTATGATATCTTTTCTTTCTAACCCTGTCCAAAAGTCACATTACGGTCCAAGAAAGACCTCCCAGATAATCTTTGAGAGTGCTGAGTTTAAACACGCCAAGAGTATATGATATTTTTACCATGGTTAATGCCTTGTCATTTGCAAAATCAGAGGAAATAAGAAGAAAAGAACAAAATGAGAGAGTCTTATTGATGAAAACCTTCACAGGCACCATAAGGTAATGGTGAGTTGAGAGAAAGAACAAAATGAGAGAGGCTTGATGGTGAAAACCCTCCGGGCACTACAAGTCGAATAAGGATCGTGAATCAGATTGGATAATCGGAGCATTGAAGCCCACTTTCACGACTCAGAGATACAAGAAGAGTTGAACATTAGACTTTCTTGACAGATTATGCCACTTAATCCAAAGGTGCATGTCATGGTCATTAGAGTTGGTATCCACATTTGATAAGTTTCTACTTTGTAGTTTTCTTGTTAGGAATCATCTCTTTCCATTGTCCATTAGTTTGTTCTTTTTGTCTTGTTTACTTCTTCTTCATGAGTCCGTTTGGTCAGAACAAGTGAGAAATGACTTCAAAATTTGCCACCAGCTTTCCAATTGCTCAAAACGGGATCTGGCTAGCACATCAAAGTGACATATGTCAAGAAAGAACAACATGCACACTGAAGTTGGTAACAATCAATGTGCTTTGGGATTCATGTGAAATGCAAATGTTAGGTATATGTCAATTCATGAACAATGCAACAGATAGAGGGTGTTGGGTTTGAACGGATCAAAGGTATTTTCTGTGATAAGGTTGATAGAGAAAGTGGTTAACCAATAACAAGCAAGGTCTTCCAAGTGGAAATCAAAGTTATCATGGCAAGTGAAGGAACAATAGACCTCAAGGCCAAGGTCAGTGGCATACATCAGGAAAGAACAACAAGCGCACTGAGTGGGTGGCAATTGATGTGCTTTGCGATTTATGTGAAACACAAAGGGTTGGTATACGTCAATTCATGAGCATAGTGCAACAGATAGAGGGCTTGAGTTTGAACGAATCAAAGGTATTTTCTTTGATAAGGGTGACAGAGAAAGTGGTTAGTCAATAAATAAGCAAGGTCTTTCGAGTTGAAATAAAAGTTATCATGGGAAGTGAAGGATCAATCGCCCTCAAAGTCAAGGCCAGAAACCAACCACCATGTTTAAACTCACAAGTTTTCTTTGTTTGAAACAGGGACGAAGACTATGTCCAAATCAAAGCTTGAAAGCTTGAATTTTTCAATTGTCGTGCCTAAATTTTGTCAGCACAAAAGCGGTTTGAGAAGGGGAAAGAAAATTTGTTTGATCTGCAGGAACCCTCCATGAGGAAAGCATGGTTTAGAGGCAAGAAATTTTGTTCGTTCTGCAGAGATCCTCCAGGATGAGAGCATGGCTAAGGTAAGTTCATTCTCGTCTTTTTAGGACCCTCATGGATAATGAGATTTAATTTAAAAAATTTTAGGGCCCTCCTGGATAATGGAATTTAATCTTAAAAATTCTCAGGACCCTCTTGGATGATGTGACCTAGTTAAATTTCAAGACCTTCATAGATAACAAGATTTAGCGTAAGTTCTACCTTTAGGAAATATAATTTAGCTTTAAAGTTGTCACTCTTAAGATGAGATTTAATTTGAAATTTTTAGGGCCCTCCTGGATAATGGGATTTAGCTTTTAAATTCTTAGAGCTCTTTTGGGTAACATGATTCGATTAACACTCACAGATGTGCCCAGATACCAAAGTGGGGCAGAAAAGTTTCTTTTGTTTTATTTGTTTTATTGTAATGTCAGGCGCCCACCTAGAGAACAAGGGAATACAGTTAAAGTTTTTGGCAATCAGGCGCCTACTTGGAGAATAAGAGAATACAATTAAAGTTTTGGTATTTAGGCGCCCACCTGGCGAACAATGGAATACAGTTAAAGTTTTGGCAATCAAGCGCCCACCTGGAGAACAAGGGAATACAGTTAAAATTTCGGCAATAATGCGCCCACCTGGAGAACAAAGGAATACAATTAAAGTTTTTGGCAATCAGGCGCCCACCTGGAGAACAAGGGAATACAGTTAAAGTTTTTGGCAATCAGGCGCCCACCTGGAGAATAATGAATACAGTTAAAGTTTTGGCAATCATGCGCCCACCTGGAGAACAAGGGAATATAGTTAATGTTTTTGGCAATCAGGCGCCCCACCTGGAGAACAAGGGAAATACAGTTAAAGTTTTGGCAATCAGGCGCTCACTTGGAGAACAAGGGAATACTATTAAAGTTTTGGCAATTGGGCGCCCACCTGGAGAACAATGGAATACAATTAAAGTTTTGGCAATCAGGCGCCCACCTGGAGAACAAGGGAATACAGTTAAAGTTTTGGCAATCAGGTGCCCACCTGGAGAACAAGGGAATACAGTTCAATTTTTGGCATCAGGCGCTCACCTGGAGAACAAGGGAATATAGTTCAAGTTTTGGCAATCAGGCGCCCACCTGGAAAACAAGGGAAGCCAATTCATAATACAATTCAAGTTAGAAGTAGCAGAAGCTCGCGACAAGAATGCGAATCAACAGTCCGAGATGATCAACAGAAGTAATCTCAATCCAGAATAAAAAAAAGAAAAACGAAAAAAAGGAAAAAAAAGAAAAGGGAAGTGAATCATGAATGCAGAAGCTGAGACAAGAGATGGATTGCTCAAGACATGTCTGAAGTCGCAAGCATGGTGTGTCCGGTTTTGATCCGAAAAGCTGAAGAAGAATGAACTAGCACTTGCAACTAGCAAGCGTCAAGGTTCAAATCTAAAGTCTGCATGAAGAACCATTCAAGACTCAAGATCAAGCTTCAGAAGGCTTATAGATATGAATCTTGTAACTCATAGTTGACAGGCTTAGTTAGTCTTTTTCATTTTTTTGATTTTGATGTAATAGCAGGACCGCGGACCGGAACCTCGATAGAACGGCACCTCGACCGGCTCTCCACCTTAGTATACTCCATCACTATTCCTACTTCTGAACTACACATGGCCTGATTCCTTTATAACTAAGGATATGTAGGCAACTCAGATACCAGTGCTCGGTCACATTCTCCTTTCTCTTAGTTTTTGGTCTCCTTAAATAAGGGTCAGGTCAAAAAACCTGTCTAGTCTTTCTTTGTCTGAAAATACTTCGTATTTCCAGTCAAAGAGGGGCAGCTGTAGACGTGTGTTTTTTGACCCTCCCCGAGATTTCACCCATTTTAGCGCAAAGTATTTAGTTTAGGTCTAATATCAATATTTAAATTAGTTTTGACTCTTTTACTTTATTTTATCAAAAAAATGAAAATTACAAAAATATTTCTTCGTTTTAGTTGCTTTTAGTTTATTACTTTTCATAAAACTAAAAAATACAAAAAATAGTACCTTATTTTTATTTTAATATGATATTTGAAAATACCAAAAAATAGGTTTGTTTTAATGATTAGTATTATCTTAATAGTTAATTTACTAAAGTAGGATTAATGGGTAAATGTGGACGTATTTTTAGTCTTGTTCACGGAGAAAGAATAAAATTTGGGCTCAAACAACCCCTTTTAAGCTTAAGTTTCGGACCTAGCCCATAATTCTTAGGCCTACACCCCCTAACCTAAATATAACCCTAAAACCCTAAACCTATAAACAAGAATGCCTAAGACCCTAGGGACTCCTCCACCGTTTTCAACAAAAAAACGACCCACCTTAGCAGACCTTCACAAAAGAAATGACACTGGATCAACTTCTTCTTCCTTAACAAAATTACAAAAAAAGCAGACCTTAGAGGATCAACCGCCATACTCAAAGAAGACCCCCCATCAGATTTGTTCTTCATTTTTCAAGCAAAAGACCTAGGCAGCTTGAACACACAATACAAAGGGAATCAGCCGTTGCTCCTTCACCAAACACCAACGTCCCCTCTTCTTCAACACACAGCCGTGCCAGATAACACTCCAAGCCCAGAAACTCTGTCACCGTACCACCCCTACAAACGAAAACCAGTTGCTCATCCTTCACCTCACCTCATATAGCTTTAGTCTCGAGAACGACCTCCAAAACACGACCAGAAACTCGAGCGAAGCTTCAGCCGGAGATCGTTTCTCCAACAGCTCTGAGAATGAGCTGAAAACATCTCCAAAATACCGCAAAAATCAGCACCAACCCACCCCAAAAAGCCACTATGTCTATGTCAAAACAGAGGCTACCGACGAGTTTGAATTCCGGGTCTGTGCGAGCCATAGTTTTCTAGTGTCGTTAGAGTTTTGTTACTGGTTCTCTGTCCTCACTCAATTTTGGTTGTTGCTGTTTTTATCTTGTTTGAGTTCTCTCGTTGAGCTTATATTGTTGTATTTGTCTTCATGTATATAAAAGATTTTCGTGGCCGAATCCATTTGTACTCGACTTTCAGCATTAATCAAATTTCGAATTCATGTTTTTGCTGAATCTCTGTCCATGTTTTCGCTGGATCTCTAGTAGTTTGTCGTTGTTGTCGCTCATTGTTCAAGTTTTTTTTTCTGGTCGGGGTTCAAATGCTTTTGTATAGAGGTTAGGGTTCTGTTGTGTTTGTTCGGAGATTTGCTGAATATTTTGTTTGAGAACTATTCACGGCTCGATTTTGCTCGACTTAGTTGCTGTAATTGCTGAGGTTCATTCTTCTCCTCTCTTATATTGTTTGCATTGTTAATTTGTGTGTTGTGACGAATTAATCCTTCATATCGGCTGTTGCTTATCTGTTATTCTTGATTTGGTGTCCTATTAGAATTGTTAAAATGACTTCTGAATATCATATAGTATAATCTTCAGCAGTATGGACATAATGAGTTTGTTCTCACCTAAAGATTGGTCAATTGCCCAAAAAAAGCTAATCTCTTGATTATTAACCCATTGAAATCTGTGCTTAGCCTATTTAATTGTGTAGTAAAATTGTTGTTTTATCTCTTGACAGTCCAAATACATGAGCTTTACTAAATCCCCATCGCGAACTAAAAGACCGGAGTCAATAAGCTTTTGAATTGGATTGAACACATGGAAATACTTAATCATATGAGCAAATCAAAAAAATGACTCCAACTTTTCTTCTGCCATATCGCACGACTTTCATGAATCTCAAATGAGTTTAGGAAAATAATTGATAAACATCGTAGCTTGCTTTAGACGCGCTTATAATAAATTATCATGACTACGGGTACGGCTCCCATGACGTAGTTGTGATACGTAATTTTAAAAATCCGGGGTACATTTATGTGACCCAACCACAATTTAATTTTGTTAATAAAATAAACACATTGTAGATTATGGGTACGATTCCCGTGACATGATTCACAATGTGTAATCAAATAATTAGTTGTATGTCAATCATGGATTATTAAAAGCGGTTTAAAAGGGATAAAAATGCACATAGGTTTCAAGAATGTTTTAAAATTAGATAAATAGGCTAATAATAATAGTTGAGCGACCGTGCAAAAACCACGGAATCTGGAAATGCCTAACACCTTCTTTTGGGTTAACAAAATTCCTTACCCGGATTTCTATGTTCGCAGACCATAAATAGAGTCAACCTTCCCCGATTCGGGATTTAACCGGTGACTTGGGACACCATAAATTATCCCAAGTGGCGACTCTGAATTTAATATAAATAATCCCGTTTTGATTGTCACTTGAATTGGAAAAAACTCCCTTATACCCCCTTCTGGTGGTAGAAAAAGGAGGTGTGATAGGGGGTATTTAGACATCATTTCTTCCTCTGCTTCCCACGTCATCTCTTCCACCTTCTTACATCTCCATAAAACCTTCATGGATGCTATCTCCTTATTTCGTAGCTTGCGGATTTGTCGGTCTAGAATGGCAACCGGAATTTCCTCGTATGACAAGTCCTCTGTAATCTGTACATCATCTGTGGGCACCACTTGGGTAGGATCGCCAATGCAGTTTCATAACATAGATACGTGAAAACTGGATGAATAGACTCTAATTCCGAGGGCAATTCTAACTCATAAGCTATTTGTCCCACTCTCTGAATGATCCTATAAGGCCCAATATACCGTGGGCTAAGCTTGCCTTTCTTGCCAAATCTCATCATACCTTTCATAGGTGACACCTTTAAGAATACCCAGTCATTAACCTCGAACTCTAAATCTCGTCACCTCACGTCAGAATATGACTTTTGACAACTCTGAGCTGTCAACAGTTGCTCCCGGATAAGCTTTACTTTTTCTATGGCCTGGTGAACCAGGTATGGACCATGTAACCCAAATTCTCCAACATCAAACCTCCCTATAAGAGATCTGCACCTGCTCCCATACAAAGCCTCGTACGGAGCCATCTGTATACTAGAGTGGTAACTGTTATTGTATGCAAACTCGATAAGGGGTAGATGTTCATCCCAACTTCTTTTAAAATCTAGAATACATGCTCACAACATATCCTCGAGCATCTGAATCCTGCGCTCGGCTTGTCCATCCGTTTGTGGATGAAAAACTGTGCTGAGATTCACTTGAGTTCCTAGACCTTTCTGAAATGATCTCCAAAAATGTACTGTAAACTGGGCCCCACGGTCAGATATAATAGATACTGGTACTCCGTGTAGTCGCACTATCTCTTTAATATATAATTTTGCATAATCTTCTGCTGTATATGTAGATCTGACGGGAAGGAAATGAGCTAATTTTGTGAGCCTGTCGACTATCACCCATATGGAATCAAACTTACGATGGGAATGAGATACACCTGTGATAAAGTCCATGTTTATCGCCTCCCATTTCCATGTCGGGATCTCTATAGTCTGCATTAGCTCTTTGGGCTTCTGGTGCTCTATTTTCACCTGCTGGAAACTAGGGCATTGAGCGACACACTCATCAATGTTCTTCTTCATATCGTTCCACTAATAACCTTAATGTCATGATACATCTTTGTAAACCTAGGGTGAATGGAATACCATGAATAATGTGCCTCTGACATAATCTCGTCTCGTAGCCTTGCTACATCTGGAACACACAAACGACCCCTGTATCTGAGAACCCCATCTCCTTTGAGTTCTAACAACGGCTTCTTTTGTTGTGGAACCCGTTCTCTTAACTTGACTAACTCAGGATCTTCGTATTGCTTCTCCTTTACTTCAGCAATGAGAGATGATTTTGCAGTATTTTGGAGTACAACTCCTCCATTGCCACAGTCTACTAACCGAACCCCCAAACAAGCCAATTGATGAATCTTTCTTGTTAATTGTCTTTTCTCGGCCTCTACATGTGCTAAGCTACCCATAAATCGACGACTTAAGGCATCTGCTACAATATTAGCTTTCCCTGGATGGTAGAGAATGTTAATATCATAATCTTTCAATAATTCAAGCCATCGCCTCTGTCGCAAATTTAACTAGTTTTGCTTGAAGATATATTGCAGGCTTTTATGATCTGTGAACACATCAACATGAATACCATATAAATAATGACGCCATATACTAAGTGCGTGGACAACCACAGCTAATTCGAGGTCGTGGGTCAGATAATTCCGCTCATGCTTCTTTAACTGCCTTGAAGCATACGCAATTACTTTCCCATATTGCATCAGGACATATCCCAACCCGACACCTGAGGCATTACAATACATGGCATAACTATCTGGACCTTCTAGAAGTGCTAGAACTGGCGCTGAGGTCAGCCTATTCTTAAGCTCTTGGAAACTCTGCTCACAGGCCTTTGTCCACTGAAACTTAGTCGCTTTCTGCTTCAGCTTTGTTAATGGTGCTGAAAGAGAAGAAAAACCCTCTACGAACCTCTGGTAATATCCTGCTAAGCCTAGAAAGCTATGAATCTCTATCAGAGTGGTAGGTCTAGGCCAGGATTTCACAACCTCAATCTTCTGAGTGTCTAACTTTATACCTACGTCGGATACAATGTGCCCCAAGAATGCTACAGACTTCAACCAGAGCTCACACTTTAGAAAACTTAGCATAAAAGTTATTATCACGGAGGGTTTGGATTACCTCTCGCAGGTGATCCACATGCTCATCCTCTGAACGTGAATAAACCAGAATATCATCAATAAAGACTATCACGAATAGATCCAAATATGGCCGGAATAGGCTATTCATCAAGTCCATAAATTTGGTAGGTGCATTCATCAACCCGAAGGACATGGCAAGGAACTCAAAGTGGCCATATCGAGTCCTAAAGGCTGTCTTGGGAATATCTTTCTCCCGAACTCTGACCTAGTTGTACCCCAACCTCAAATCTATCTTTGAAAAACATATAGCTCCTTGTAACTGATCAAACAAGTCGTCTATCCTTGGAAGGGGATACTTATTCTTAATAGTTACCTTGTTTAGTTGCTTATAATCGATTCACATCCTTAGCGAGCCGTCTTTCTTCCATACAAACAATACCGGTGCACCCCAAGGTGAGGTACTAGGTTTGATAAAACTGTTCTCCTGTAAATCTTTTAACTACTCCTTCAACTCCTTTAATTCTGCAGGTTCCATTCTATATGGAGGGATGGATATTGGTTGCGTTCCTGGAAGCAAATCGATGCCAAAATCAATCTCTCGCTCTGGAGGAATACCTGGAAGTTTATCCGGAAATACATCCACGTACTCTTTGACTACTAGAATAGACTGAAGTGTAGGTATCTCAACATTCACATCTTTAACTCGCCCAATATGATAAATGCACCCTTTTGCGATCATTTTCCTTGCCTTCAGATAGGAAATAAACCTACCTCTAGGTGTCACTGCATTACCTACCCATTCAAGGACTGGCTTACTCAGAAAATGCTGTCTTTCCTCGACAATCAACTGTGGCATAACAAGCTACCAACCAGTCCATGCCCATGATAGAATCAAAATCCAACATCTCTAGTTCAACTAGGTCGGCTGAGGTCCGACAACCACAAAATGATATTCTACAACCTCGGTAAATGCATCTAGCGATAATCGATTCTCCGACCGGTGTAGATACCGCAAAAGGATCACTTAGTATTTCAGGCACTATACTAAATTTCCACGCGACAAATGGGGTAATACATGATAAAGTAGATCTTGGGTCTATCAAGGATAAACATCATGAGAACAAATGGTCAACATACCTATCACAACGTCTGGTGAGGACACTTTGTCCTGTCGACCTACTAGTGCATAGATACGATTCTGGTTACCACCTGAACTAGACCCTCTACCTCTGGCTTGACCTCTACCAGCCGAAGACTAATACTCGCACCCTGAAGGATGCACGAACATAGCTGATCCTGTGCTGAATTTGCTGGTTGTGCCATACCCCCAGAATCTCTATTTGGGCAATCTCACATCATATGCCCTGAACATCTACATGTATAACAAGCATCAGAACAGGCTCGGCATTGGCCCAAGTGTCCTCTACCACAGATTGCACACCGCGGCGGGATTGACCATGTTCTCCCTGAACCTCGCTGTCACTGCAAACCTGACGCCTTAGAGCTTTTACCTGGTCCTGACTAAGTATAGTGGTCATACCTGTAACCCTGTAGCTGAGGTGGCAGAGGTCTCGGTGGCTGTTTGAAGTAATGGGGCCTGTAACTACCCTGAGACTACTCTTGAGACCTGGCAAATCTCATCCTCTTATGTTGCCCTGACTCAATCCTCTCCGCACCCTACTGCCGATGCCTACCCCTTTCTATATTCTGGGAAAATGCCTAAATTCGAGAGATATCCATACTATCTTGCAATGCAGTGGTGACACACGCCTCTGTCAACTCTAGGGCCAACCCTGCTATAAACCTGTGGATTCTATCCCGCATAGTAGCAACTATGGATGGTGCATATCTGGCCAATAAGTCAAAATGGAGACTATATTCTCGAACACTCATATTGCCCTGCTTGAGGGCTAGTAACTCATCGAGTCGGGCCTATCGGATCTCTCATGGTAAGTACTGGTCAAAGAAGGCATCTGAAAAATTCTCCCAAATAGCATGAGGTGCATCATGTCCCCTAGACCTTTCCCATCCCTCATACAAAAGGATGGCTATATCTCGGAGTCGAAAAGTTGCTTACTCAACCGCCTCTTTCTCTGTGGCATGCATAACCCAAAAGATCCTATGAAGCTGATCTATGAAATCCTGCGGGTCCTCTCTCTGATCTGTCCCCATGAACTCTGGGGGATTCAAAGCAATAAACTCTCGAACTCTTGAACTCCCAGATCCCTTAGAAGGTCCTGCACTAGCGGATGCCCTATCCTGCTGTTGGGTAGCTACCAATTGTGCCAATAAATGCACCGCACTCCTCAAGTCTCTATCTGATGGAAGCTCTAGTGGGCTGTTTTGTAGTCCACTCGTGTTGGCCTATCGTGATACTGATTTATAGAGTTTGAAAGGAAAAAGGGCGTGGAGAAATGTCATATGTTGTAGGGTTGTAGGCTGGTCGCTCGTCATTGCAGTTTCAGGCTAATTGATAACTTGTTGATTGGGTGTGTTATGGTATATTTGGGGTTTTTGTTGTATTGAAAGTCCCAAATTGTAATTAGGTTGGTTTTGAGTTTTTGATTGTTTTGTGTTTGTGTCTCGCCTATAGTAGGCTTGAGGGAGCAGTAAAATCAAGGAAAATGCTGCCCGTTTTATTTTAGAATCAAGTTATCGTTTGAGATAAGTGATATACTAGCGCCATCTAAGTTGTACATGTACTTTTGTTTATAGGGTTGGCGCGCTAGTTTTCATAAGCTTGTTATTGAGTTGCAATGACGACTTGAGGCATGTTAAGGCTATCCATTTTTTTCTTTTGGCATGATCCATACGATACAAACTGTCACGACCCAAAATCTAACCATGGTCGTGATGGCGCCTATCGTGTTAAAAGGCAAGACTATTCCCAAAATATTACTACTAATTTGATTATAAGAATTTAATAAAACATTTCCAATAATTTAATTCCTAATAAACTAAACCAACTCTATATATAAATAATATAAAATATGGAAATGAGTCCCAAACAGCGGGGTGCCACTAAGTCATGAGCGTCTAAAGCTATAAACTAAGATATATAAACTGTCTAACTATCCAAAAGAAGAAATGACAAAAGGAGTAACAAGGTCCTGCGGACGCTGGCAACTACCTTGCAACCTCCACAGATAGTCGGCCTGAAATCAACAATCGCCGCGCACTAACTCACCTGGATGTGCACATAAAGTGCAGGGTGTAGCATGAGTACAACCACCTTAGTAGTAACATAAATAACTAAGGGTCTGAGTAGTAGTGACGAGCTAAGTAAAACAATCAAATTATTTATTTTCACAATTTTAAAAAAATAAACATGAATAAACAGGAAAATTCCAAAACTCAGTAAATACCATAAAGAAATTTAATAGATAAATGCAGCAACAACAAAAGTAAATGCAACTTCACAGTAATGTCACTCCATCACTCAGCACTCGCACTTAGCACTCAACACTCAATACACTCAACACTCTGCGCTCACTGGGGGTGTGTACAGACTCCAGAGGGGCTCCTAAAGCCCAAGCGCTAAGCACAGAGAACTCACGTTCTACCATATCAATACCTGGATCCACACGGTCAACTCACGTGCTACGTGGACAACCCACACGCTATGGTATCAATACCTGGACCCGCACGGTCAACTCACGTGCTACGCGGACAACTCATGTGCTATAGTATTAATATCCTCACAACCAGGCCCTCAACCTTACTCAATCATGTACCTCACTAGCCTCACCATCATCAACAAATAAGGGGACACAACCCGCATCAAGTATCACAACATATTAGCAAATAATAGAGACTGAGGTAAATATATACAATAATTTCTATTACTGAGTACAAATAATTTGAGCATGAATAAAGCCTAAGCATGATCTCTAACATGAAGACACACAAGTTCAACAACAAGTAACTACATAAATATAGATGATGGCCATGAGGCCTCACGGGACAGACCGAGTCTCAATCCCTCAGGGTATACACCCACACGCCCATCACCTAGCGTGGGTATCAACTCCAAACAAACACATGATATCAAAATATCCAGGTTTATACCCTCAAAGCCAGAGTTAAAACTGTTACTTACCTTAACAACATAAAATCCTACTCCGGGATGCCCTCGTCTCTGAACTCGGTCTCCAAAAGCTCCGAATCTAACTATAATCAGATTAATACCATCAACATGTGCTAAAGAATCGAATTCCACAATAAAAACTACAAAATATGCCAAAAATCTGAAATCAGTCAAAATTCGGCCCCGACCCACACGTCTTGAAATCAGTCAAAATGGCAGAATAATAAACCTCGTCCTCTCTCGAGTCCAACCATATAAAATTTATCAATATCATACTCTGTTTGGTCCCTCAAATCCCTACCTAAAACTCCCCAAAAACTCAAACCCTAACTCCCTCAATTTCACTTTGAAATCATCAATCAAATCCCAAATACGAAGATGGATTCATGAAATATAACCAAAACCGAGTAGAGAACACTTAACCCAATCCCTATGGTGAAAATCGCCTCCAAAATTGCCCAAATCCAAGCTTCCCAACTCAAAATATGGCCGAATAAACAAACTCTTATTTTATATATTTTTCTGCCAGATATTCTGCCTCGTTTCTCATGTCAAACGATCCCAAAACTTGTTTTTTATGCCTCCAATAAATTCCTTGTGAAAGTCTAGTCAAGTTAGGATTTTGAATCACTCAATTTGACCTTATAATGAATGAGATATGTAGGTTTTAATATTTGCAAATAGTGCAGATTTTTAAATACGCCGTTAGTGGCAATTTCGTAATTACTTTGAAAAATATGGTAACCTAATTCCTAGTAAAATGACCATAAAATCCTCATACAATGACCAAATTCGACAATTTTTTTTGCTACGGGTTCGTAATTACGATACAGATCTAATGTTTCAATCAAAAAAAAAAATCGGAGCTCATTTATTTAATATAATATCATTTGTGCTTGAAGAAAAGGCATCGAAACATAAGAAAAACGAGCGCATCACAACCCAAACCTATTCAAAACTCACCCGAGGCCCTTAGGACCTCAACCAATAATTCCAACAAGTCATATATCACTACCCGAACTTAGTTGAACCTCTGGAACACCAAAAACAACACCAAAGCACCAAGTCAACCTCGCATTCAAGCCTAAGAACTTCTAAACTTCCAAAACTCGCCAACGACTCCGAAACTTATCAAACCATTTCCGAATGGTCTCAAATTTTGCACACGCGTCACAAATGACACTAGAACTTACTCCAACTTCCGGAATTCCATTCCGACCCCAATACCTAGTTTTCCGCTGCCGACCAAAATTGCCAAAATTTCCAAGTTTCGCCAATTCAAGCCTAATTCTATCACGGACCTTCAAATTACATTTCGGACACACTCCTAAGTCTAAAATCACCAAACAAAGCTGACCGAATCATAAAAATCCAAATCCGAATTTGATTTCTCATAAGTCAACTTCCGGTTGACTTTTCTAACTTAGCTTTCTAACTAAGAGACCAAATGTTCATTTCACTCCAGAACTACTCCGAACCCAAACCTTCCAACTCGATACAACTTAACACAGCTGAACAACTCAAAAACAAGCATAGATGGGGGAAATGAGGTTATAACTCTCAGAACGAACGACCGGGTCGTTACATCCTCCCCCTCTTAAACAAATGTTCGTCCTCGAAAGAGTCTAAAAACATACCTGGAGTCTCAAATGGGTGAAACCTTCAACTATAACTTCTCGTTACATTCAAATCATATGAACTCATCTCACGGCTACATTATACTCATCACGCATCCAGCCATCCACCATTTCCACTAATACGGACACTACCAGACATATAGGTCCACAAGCACGCGCTCACACAATCAACATCTCAGTGCTCAATCTACAGTCAAAACCCTGCCTCAAGTCTTCCAGACCGGCCCAACATCAACACACAGAAAGCATATCTCGCACCTCATCCAGGGAATCACAATCCGTCAATGCATAACTAATACCGAGCGCTCATGTGCGCATACGAATATGTGGAAGGAATTCAAAGAGTTACACTTCAAGCTGAATCAATACCGTACAATAAGAAATAAAGAAGGTGAAGTTTTCCTAAAGGTACTGCAGCCTCTCAAAGATAAGTACAGACGTCTCCGTACCGATCCGCAAGACTCTACTAAACCCGCTCATGACTTGTGAGACTATGTAACCTAGGCTCTGATACCAACTAGTCACGACCCAAAATCTAATCATGGTCGTGATGGTGCCTATCGTGTTACAAAGCATGCCTATTCCCAAAATATTACTACTAATTTGATTATAAGAATTTAATAAATATTTTCAATAATTTAATTCCTTATAAACTAAACCAACTCTAACTATAAATAATATAAAATATGGAAATGAGTCCCAAACAACGGGGTATCACTAAGTAATGAGCATCTAAAACTATAAACTAAGATATATAAACTATCTAACTGTCCAAAAGAAGAAATGACAAAAGAAGTAACAAGGTCCTGCGGACGCTGGCAACTACCTTGCAACCTCCACAGATAGCCGGCCTGAAATCAATGATAGCCGCGCTCTAACTCACCTGGATCAGCACATAAAATGCAGGGTGTAGTATGAGTACAACCACCTCAGTAGTAACAGAAATAACTAAGGAACTGGGCAGTAGTGACGAGCTAAGTAAAACAGTCCAATTATTTATTTTCACAATTTTTAAAAAATAAACATGAATAAATAGGTAAATTCCATAACTTAGTAAATGCCACAAAGAAATTTAACAAATAAATGCAGCAACAACAAAAGTAAATGCAACTTCACAACAATGTCACTCCAACACTCAACACTCGCACTATGCACTCAACACTCGCACTATGCACTCAACACTCAATACTCTGCGCTCACTAGAGGTGTGTACAGACTACGGAGGGGCTCCCAAAGCCCAAGCACTAAGCACGAACAACTCACGTGCTACTATATCAATACCTGGATCCGCACGGTCAACTCACGTGCTACGCGGACAACTCATGCGCTATGGTATCAATACCTGGACCCGCATGGTCAACCCACGTGCTACGCGGACAACTCACGCGCTATGGTATTAATATCCTCACAACCAGGCCCTCGGCCTTACTCAATCATGTACCTCACTAGCCTCACCATCATCAACAAATGAGAGGACACAGTTCGCATCAAGTATCAAAATATATTAGCAAATAATAGAGACTGAGGTAAACATGTACAGTAATTTCTATGACTGAGTACAAATAATGTGAGCATGAATAAAGCCTAAGCATGATCTCTAACATGAAGGCAGATAAGTTCAACAACAAGTAACTACGTAAACACAGATGATGGCCATGAGGCCTCACGGGACATACCAAGTCTCAATCCCTCGGGGTATCACCTACAAGCCTGTCAGCTAGCTTGGGTATCACCTCCAAACAAACATATGATATCAAAATATCTGGGTTTATACCCTCAAAGCCAGAGTTAAAACTGTTACTTACCTTAACAGCATAAAATCCTACTCCGGGATGCCCTCGTCTCTAGACTCGGTCTCCAAAAGCTCCGAATCTAACCATAATCAGATTAATACCATTAACATGTTCTAAAGAATCAAATTCCACAATAAAAACTACAAAATATGCCAAAAATCCGAAATCGGCCAAAATCCGGCACCCGGGCCCATATCTCGAAATCAGTCTAAAATGGCAGAATAATAAACCTCGTCCTCTCCCGAGTCCAACCATATAAAATTTATCAAAATTGGTCTCTATTTGGTCCCTCAAATCCCTACCTAAAACTCTCCAAAAATTTAAACCCTAACTCCTTCAATTTCACTTTGAAATTATCAATCAAATTCCAAAAACGAAGATGGATTCATGAAATATAACCAAAACCGAGTAGAGAACACTAAGCCCAATCCCTATGGTGAAAATCGCCTCCAAAATCTCCCAAATCCGAGCTTTCCAACTCAAAATATGGCCGAATGAACAAAGCCGTATTTTATATATTTTTCTGCCAGCTATTTTGCCTCGTTTCTCTTGCCAAACAATCCCGAAACTCATTTTTTATGCCTCCAATAAATTTCTTGTGAAATTCTAGTCAAGTTAGGCTTTTAAATCACTCAATTTAACCTTATAATTAATGAGATATGTAGGTTTTAATATTTGCAAATAGTGTAGATTTTTAAATACGCCGTCAGTGGCAATTTCGTAATTACTCAGAAAAATCTCGCAACCTAATTCTTAGTAAAATGACCATAAAATCCTCATACAATGTCCAAATTCGACGATTCTTTTTGCTACGTGTCCGTAATTACGATACAGATCTAAAGCTTCAATCAAAAAAGAAATTGAAGCTCATTTATTCAATATGATATCATTTATGCTTGAAGAAACGGCGTCGAAACATAAGAAAAATGAGCGCAACACAACCAAAACCTAATCAAAACTCACCCGAGGCCCTCGGGACCACAACAATTAATTCCAACAAGTCATATATCACTACCCGAACGTAGTCAAACCTCTGGAACACCCAAAACAACACCAAAACACCAAGTCAACCTCGGATTCAAGCCTAAGAACTTCTAAACTTCCAAAACTCGCCAACGACTCCGAAACCTATCAAACCAGTTTTTAATGATCTCAAATTTTGCAAACACGTCACAAATGACACTACGAACATACTCCAACTTCCAAAATTCCATTCCGACCCCGATACTTAGTTTTCCGCTGCCGACCAAAATCGCCAAAATTTCCAAGTTTTGCCAATTCAAGCCTAATTCTACCACGGACCTCCAAATTACATTTCAGACACACTCCTAAGTCTAAAATCACCCAACGAAGCTGACCGAATCAGAAAAATCCAAATCCGAAGGTCCTGCGGACGCTGGCAACTACCTTGCAACCTCCACAGATAGTCGGCCTGAAATCAACAATCGCTGCGCACTAACTCACCTGGATGTGCACATAAAGTGCAGGGTGTAGCATGAGTACAACCACCTTAGTAGTAACAGAAATAACTAAGGGTCTGAGTAGTAGTGACGAGCTAAGTAAAACAATCAAATTATTTATTTTCATAATTTTAAAAAAATAAACATGAATAAACAGGAAAATTCCAAAACTCAGTAAATACCATAAAGAAATTTAATAGATAAATGCAGCAACAACAAAAGTAAATGCAACTTCACAGTAATGTCACTCCATCACTCAGCACTCGCACTTAGCACTCAACACTCAACACTCAATACACTCAACACTCTGCGCTCACTGGGGGTGTGTACAGACTCCAGAGGGGCTCCTAAAGCCCAAGCGCTAAGCACAGAGAACTCACGTGCTACCATATCAATACCTGGATCCACACGGTCAACTCACGTGCTACGTGGACAACCCACACACTATGGTATCAATACCTGGACCCGCACGGTCAACTCACGTGCTACGCGGACAACTCATGTGCTATAGTATTAATATCCTCACAACCAGGCCCTCAGCCTTACTCAATCATGTACCTCACTAGCCTCACCATCATCAACAAATAAGGGGACACAACCCGCATCAAGTATCACAACATATTAGCAAATAATAGAGACTGAGGTAAATATGTACAATAATTTCTATGACTGAGTACAAATAATTTGAGCATGAATAAAGCCTAAGCATGATCTCTAACATGAAGGCACACAAGTTCAACAACAAGTAACTACATAAATATAAATGATGGCCATGAGGCCTCACGGGACGGACCGAGTCTCAATCCCTCAGGGTATACACCCACACGCCCATCACCTAGCGTGGGTATCAACTCCAAACAAACACATGATATCAAAATATCCGGGTTTATACCCTCAAAGCCAGAGTTAAAACTGTTACTTACCTTAACAACATAAAATCCTACTCCGGGATGCCCTCGTCTCTGAACTCGGTCTCCAAAAGCTCCGAATCTAACTATAATCAGATTAATACCATCAACATGTTCTAAAGAATCGAATTCCACAATAAAAACTACAAAATATGCCAAAAATCTGAAATCGGTCAAAATTCGGCCCCGACCCACACGTCTTGAAATTAGTCAAAATAGCAGAATAATAAACCTCGTCCTCTCTCGAGTCCAACCATATAAAATTTATCAATATCGTACTCTGTTTGGTCCCTCAAATCCCTACCTAAAACTCCCCAAAAACTCAAACCCTAACTCCCTCAATTTCACTTTGAAATCATCAATCAAATCCCAAATACGAAGATGGATTCATGAAATATAACCAAAACCGAGTAGAGAACACTTAACCCAATCCCTATGGTGAAAATCGCCTCCAAAATTGCCCAAATCCAAGCTTCCCAACTCTAAATATGGCCGAATGAACAAACTCTTATTTTATATATTTTTCTGCCAGCTATTCTGCCAGCTATTCTGCCTCGTTTCTCATGCCAAATGATCCCAAAACTTGTTTTTTATGCCTCCAATAAATTCCTTGTGAAAGTCTAGTCAAGTTAGGCTTTTGAATCACTCAATTTGACCTTATAATGAATGAGATATGTAGGTTTTAATATTTGCAAATAGTGCAGATTTTTAAATACGCCGTTAGTGGCAATTTCGTAATTACTTTGAAAAATCTGGTAACCTAATTCCTAGTAAAATGACCATAAAATCCTCATACAATGACAAAATTCGACAATTCTTTTTGCTGCGGGTTCGTAATTACGATACAGATCTAATGCTTCAATCAAAAAAAAATCGGAGCTCATTTATTTAATATAATATCATTTATGCTTGAAGAAAAGGCATCGAAACATAAGAAAAACGAGCGCATCACAACCCAAACCTATTCAAAACTCACCCGAGGCCCTTAGGACCTCAACCAATAATTCCAACAAGTCACATATCACTACCCGAACTTAGTTGAACCTCTGTAACACCAAAAACAACACCAAAGCACCAAGTCAACCTCGCATTCAAGCCTAAGAACTTCTAAACTTCCAAAACTCGCCAACGACTCCGAAACTTATCAAACCAGTTCCGAATGGTCTCAAATTTTGCACACGCGTCACAAATGACACTAGAACTTACTCCAACTTCCGGAATTCCATTCCAACCCCGATACCTAGTTTTCCGCTGCTGACCAAAATTGCCAAAATTTCCAAGTTTCGCCAATTCAAGCCTAATTCTATCAGGACCTCCAAATTACATTTCGGACACACCCCTAAGTCTAAAATCACCAAACAAAGCTGACCGAATCATAAAAATCCAAATCCGAATTTGATTTCTCATAAGTCAACTTCCGGTTGACTTTTCTAACTTAGCTTTCTAACTAAGAGACCAAATGTTCATTTCACTCCAGAACTACTCTGAACCCAAACCTTCCAACTCGATACAACTTAACACAGCTGAACAACTCAAAAACAAGCATAGATGGGGGAAATGGGGCTATAACTCTCAGAACGAACAACCGGGTCTTTACATCCTCCCCCTCTTAAACAAATGTTCGTCCTCGAAAGAGTCTAAAAACATACCTGGAGTCTCAAATGGGTGAAACCTTCAACTATAACTTCTCGTTAAATTCAAATAATATGAACTCATCTCACGGCTACATTATACTCATCACGCATCCAGCCATCCACCATTTCCACTAATACGGACACTACCAGACATATAGGTCCACAAGCACGTGCTCACACAATCAACATCTCAGTGCTCAATCTATAGTCAAAACCCGGCCTCAAGTCTTCCAGACCGGCCCAACATCAACACACAGAAAGCATATCTCGCACCTCATCCAGGGAATCACAATCCATCAATGCATAACTAATACCGAGCGCTCATGTGCGCATACGAATGCGTGGAAGGAATTCAAAGAGTTACACTTCAAGCTGAATCAATACCGTACAATAAGAAATAAAGAAGGAGAAGTTTTCCTAAAGGTACTGCAGCCTCTCAAAGATAAGTACAGACGTCTCCGTACCGATCCGCAAGACTCTACTAAACCCGCTCATGACTTGTGAGACTATGTAACCTAGGCTCTGATACCAACTAGTCACGACCCAAAATCTAATCATGGTCGTGATGGCGCCTATCGTGTTACAAAGCATGCCTATTCCCAAAATATTACTACTAATTTGATTATAAGAATTTAATAAATATTTTCAATAATTTAATTCCTTATAAACTAAACCAACTCTAACTATAAATAATATAAAATATGGAAATGAGTCCCAAACAACGGGGTATCACTAAGTAATGAGCATCTAAAACTATAAACTAAGATATATAAACTATCTAACTGTCCAAAAGAAGAAATGACAAAAGAAGTAACAAGGTCCTGCGGACGCTGACAACTACCTTGCAACCTCCACAGATAGCCGGCCTGAAATCAATGATAGCCGCGCTCTAACTCACCTAGATCAGCACATAAAATGCAGGGTGTAGTATGAGTACAACCACCTCAGTAGTAACAGAAATAACTAAGGAACTGGGCAGTAGTGACGAGCTAAGTAAAACAGTCCAATTATTTATTTTCACAAATTTTAAAAAATAAACATGAATAAATAGGTAAATTCCATAACTTAGTAAATGCCACAAAGAAATTTAACAAATAAATGCAGCAACAACAAAAGTAAATGCAACTTCACAACAATGTCACTCCAACACTCAACACTCGCACTATGCACTCAACACTCGCACTATGCACTCAACACTCAATACTCTGCGCTCACTAGGGGTGTGTACAGACTACGGAGGGGCTCCCAAAGCCCAAGCACTAAGCACGAACAACTCACGTGCTACTATATCAATACCTGGATCCGCACGGTCAACTCACGTGCTACGCGGACAACTCATGCGCTATGGTATCAATACCTGGACCCGCATGGTCAACCCACGTGCTACGCGGACAACTCACGCGCTATGGTATTAATATCCTCACAACCAGGCCCTCGACCTTACTCAATCATGTACCTCACTAGCCTCACCATCATCAACAAATGAGAGGACACAGTTCGCATCAAGTATCAAAACATATTAGCAAATAATAGAGACTGAGGTATGCATGTACAATAATTTCTATGACTGAGTACAAATAATGTGAGCATGAATAAAGCCTAAGCATGATCTCTAACATGAAGGCAGATAAGTTCAACAACAAGTAACTACGTAAACACAGATGATGTCCATGAGGCCTCACGGGACATACCAAGTCTCAATCCCTCGGGGTATCACCTACAAGCCTGTCAGCTAGCTTGGGTATCACCTCCAAACAAACATATGATATCAAAATATCTGGGTTTATACCCTCAAAGCCAGAGTTAAAACTGTTACTTACCTTAACAGCATAAAATCCTACTCCGGGATGCCCTCGTCTCTAGACTCGGTCTCCAAAAGCTCCGAATCTAACCATAATCAGATTAATACCATTAACATGTTCTAAAGAATCAAATTCCACAATAAAAACTACAAAATATGCCAAAAATCCGAAATCGGCCAAAATCCGGCACCCGGGCCCATATCTCGAAATCAGTCTAAAATGGCAGAATAATAAACCTCGTCCTCTCCCGAGTCCAACCATATAAAATTTATCAAAATTGGTCTCTATTTGGTCCCTCAAATCCCTACCTAAAACTCTCCAAAAACATAAACCCTAACTCCTTCAATTTCACTTTGAAATTATCAATCAAATTCCAAAAACGAAGATGGATTCATGAAATATAACCAAAACCGAGTAGAGAACACTAAGCCCAATCCCTATGGTGAAAATCGCCTCCAAAATCTCCCAAATCCAAGCTTTCCAACTCAAAATATGGCCGAATGAACAAAGCCGTATTTTATATATTTTTCTGCCAGCTATTTTGCCTCGTTTCTCTTGCCAAACAATCCCGAAACTCATTTTGTTATGCCTCCAATAAATTTCTTGTGAAATTCTAGTCAAGTTAGGCTTTTAAATCACTCAATTTAACCTTATAATTAATGAGATATGTAGGTTTTAATATTTGCAAATAGTGTAGATTTTTAAATACGCCGTCAGTGGCAATTTCGTAATTACTCAGAAAAATCTCGCAACCTAATTCTTAGTAAAATGACCATAAAATCCTCATACGATGTCCAAATTCGACGATTCTTTTTGCTACGTGTCCGTAATTACGATACAGATCTACTGCTTCAATCAAAAAAGAAATTGAAGCTCATTTATTCAATATGATATCATTTATGCTTGAAGAAACGGCGTCGAAACATAAGAAAAATGAGCGCAACACAACCCAAACCTAATCAAAACTCACCCGAGGCCCTCGGGACCACAACAATTAATTCCAACAAGTCATATATCACTACCCGAACGTAGTCAAACCTCTGGAACACCCAAAACAACACCAAAACACCAAGTCAACCTCAGATTCAAGCCTAAGAACTTCGAAACTTCCAAAACTCGCCAACGACTCCGAAACCTATCAAACCAGTTATTAATGATCTCAAATTTTGCAAACACGTCACAAATGACACTACGAACATACTCCAACTTCCAAAATTCTATTCCGACCCCGATACTTATTTTTCCGCTGCCGACCAAAATCGCCAAAATTTCCAAGTTTTGCCAATTCAAGCCTAATTCTACCACGGACCTCCAAATTACATTTCAGACACACTCCTAAGTCTAAAATCACCCAACGAAGCTGATCGAATCAGAAAAATCCAAATCCGAAGGTCCTGCGGACGCTGGCAACTACCTTGCAACCTCCACAGATAGTCGGCCTGAAATCAACAATCGCTGCGCACTAACTCACCTGGATGTGCACATAAAGTGCAGGGTGTAGCATGAGTACAACCACCTTAGTAGTAACAGAAATAACTAAGGGTCTGAGTAGTAGTGACGAGCTAAGTAAAACAATGAAATTATTTATTTTCATAATTTTAAAAAAATAAACATGAATAAACAGGAAAATTCCAAAACTCAGTAAATACCATAAAGAAATTTAATAGATAAATTCAGCAACAACAAAAGTAAATGCAACTTCACAGTAATGTCACTCCATCACTCAGCACTCGCACTTAGCACTCAACACTCAACACTCAATACACTCAACACTCTGCGCTCACTGGGGGTGTGTACAGACTCCAGAGGGGCTCCTAAAGCCCAAGCGCTAAGCACAGAGAACTCACGTGCTACCATATCAATACCTGGATCCACACGCTCAACTCACGTGCTACGTGGACAACCCACACGCTATGGTATCAATACCTGGACCCGCACGGTCAACTCACGTGCTACGCGGACAACTCATGTGCTATGGTATTAATATCCTCACAACCAGGCCCTCAGCCTTACTCAATCATGTACCTCACTAGCCTCACCATCATCAACAAAAAAGGGGACACAACACGCATCAAGTATCACAACATATTAGCAAATAATAGAGACTGAGGTAAATATGTACAATAATTTCTATGACTGAGTACAAATAATTTGAGCATGAATAAAGCCTAAGCATGATCTCTAACATGAAGGCACACAAGTTCAACAACAAGTAACTACATAAATATAAATGATGGCCATGAGGCCTCACGGGACGGACCGAGTCTCAATCCCTCAGGGTATACACCCACACGCCCATCACCTAGCGTGGGTATCAACTCCAAACAAACACATGATATCAAAATATCCGGGTTTATACCCTCAAAGCCAGAGTTAAAACTGTTACTTACCTTAACAACATAAAATCCTACTCCGGGATGCCCTCGTCTCTGAACTCGGTCTCCAAAAGCTCCAAATCTAACTATAATCAGATTAATACCATCAACATGTTCTAAAGAATCGAATTCCACAATAAAAACTACAAAATATGCCAAAAATCTGAAACCGGTCAAAATTCGGCCCCGACCCACACGTCTTGAAATTAGTCAAAATAGCAGAATAATAAACCTCGTCCTCTCTCGAGTCCAACCATATAAAATTTATCAATATCGTACTCTGTTTGGTCCCTCAAATCCCTACCTAAAACTCCCCAAAAACTCAAACCCTAACTCCCTCAATTTCACTTTGAAATCATCAATCAAATCCCAAATACGAAGATGGATTTATGAAATATAACCAAAACCGAGTAGAGAACACTTAACCCAATCCCTATGGTGAAAATCGCCTCCAAAATTGCCCAAATCCAAGCTTCCCAACTCTAAATATGGCTGAATGAACAAACTCTTGTTTTATATATTTTTCTGCCAGCTATTCTGCCAGCTATTCTGCCTCGTTTCTCATGCCAAACGATCCCAAAACTTGTTTTTTATGCCTCCAATAAATTCCTTGTGAAAGTCTAGTCAAGTTAGGCTTTTGAATCACTCAATTTGACCTTATAATGAATGAGATATGTAGGTTTTAATATTTGCAAATAGTGCAGATTTTTAAATACGCCGTTAGTGGCAATTTCGTAATTACTTTGAAAAATCTGGTAACCTAATTCCTAGTAAAATGACCATAAAATCCTCATACAATGACCAAATTCGACAATTCTTTTTGCTACGGGTTCGTAATTACGATACAGATCTAATGCTTCAATCAAAAAAAAATCGGAGCTCATTTATTTAATATAATATCATTTATGCTTGAAGAAAAGGCATCGAAACATAAGAAAAACGAGCGCATCACAACCCAAACCTATTCAAAACTCACCCGAGGCCCTTAGGACCTCAACCAATAATTCCAACAAGTCACATATCACTACCCGAACTTAGTTGAACCTCTGTAACACCAAAAACAACACCAAAGCACCAAGTCAACCTCGCATTCAAGCCTAAGAACTTCTAAACTTCCAAAACTCGCCAACGACTCCGAAACTTATCAAACCAGTTCCGAATGGTCTCAAATTTTGCACACGCGTCACAAATGACACTAGAACTTACTCCAACTTCCGGAATTCCATTCCAACCCCGATACCTAGTTTTCCGCTGCTGACCAAAATTGCCAAAATTTCCAAGTTTCGCCAATTCAAGCCTAATTCTATCAGGACCTCCAAATTACATTTCGGACACACCCCTAAGTCTAAAATCACCAAACAAAGCTGACCGAATCATAAAAATCCAAATCCGAATTTGATTTCTCATAAGTCAACTTCCGGTTGACTTTTCTAACTTAGCTTTCTAACTAAGAGACCAAATGTTCATTTCACTCCAGAACTACTCTGAACCCAAACCTTCCAACTCGATACAACTTAACACAGCTGAACAACTCAAAAACAAGCATAGATGGGGGAAATGGGGCTATAACTCTCAGAACGAACAACCGGGTCTTTACATCCTCCCCCTCTTAAACAAATGTTCGTCCTCGAAAGAGTCTAAAAACATACCTGGAGTCTCAAATGGGTGAAACCTTCAACTATAACTTCTCGTTAAATTCAAATCATATGAACTCATATCACGGCTACATTATACTCATCACGCATCCATCCAGCCACCATTTCCACTAATACGGACACTACCAGACATATAGGTCCACAAGCACGCGCTCACACAATCAACATCTCAGTGCTCAATCTACAGTCAAAACCCGGCCTCAAGTCTTCCAGACCGGCCCAACATCAACACACAGAAAGCATATCTCGCACCTCATCCAGGGAATCACAATCCGTCAATGCATAACTAATACCGAGCGCTCATGTGCGCATACGAATGCGTGGAAGGAATTCAAAGAGTTACACTTCAAGATGAATCAATACCGTACAATAAGAAATAAAGAAGGTGAAGTTTTCCTAAAGGTACTGCAGCCTCTCAAAGATAAGTACAGACGTCTCCGTACCGATCCGCAAGACTCTACTAAACCCGCTCATGACTTGTGAGACTATGTATCCTAGGCTCTGATACCAACTAGTCACGACCCAAAATCTAATCATGGTCGTGATGGCGCCTATCGTGTTACAAAGCATGCCTATTCCCAAAATATTACTACTAATTTGATTATAAGAATTTAATAAATATTTTCAATAATTTAATTCCTTATAAACTAAACCAACTCTAACTATAAATAATATAAAATATGGAAATGAGTCCCAAACAACGGGGTATCACTAAGTAATGAGCATCTAAAACTATAAACTAAGATATATAAACTATCTAACTGTCCAAAAGAAGAAATGACAAAAGAAGTAACAAGGTCCTGCGGACGCTGGCAACTACCTTGCAACCTCCACAGATAGCCGGCCTGAAATCAATGATAGCCGTACTCTAACTCACCTGGATCAACACATAAAATGCAGGGTGTAGTATGAGTACAACCACCTTAGTAGTAACAGAAATAACTAAGGAACTGGGCAGTAGTGACGAGCTAAGTAAAACAGTCCAATTATTTATTTTCACAATTTTTAAAAACTAAACATGAATAAATAGGTAAATTCCATAACTTAGTAAATGCCACAAAGAAATTTAACAAATAAATGCAGCAACAACAAAAGTAAATGCAACTTCACAACAATGTCACTCCAACACTCAACACTCGCACTATGCACTCAACACTCGCACTATGCACTCAACACTCAATACTCTGCGCTCACTAGGGGTGTGTACAGACTATAGAGGGGCTCCCAAAGCCCAAGCACTAAGCACGAACAACTCACGTGCTACTATATCAATACCTGGATCCGCACGGTCAACTCACGTGCTACGCGGACAACTCATGCGCTATGGTATCAATACCTGGACCCGCATGGTCAACACACGTGCTACGCGGACAACTCACGCGCTATGGTATTAATATCCTCACAACCAGGCCCTCGGCCTTACTCAATCATGTACCTCACTAGCCTCACCATCATCAACAAATGAGAGGACACAGTTCGCATCAAGTATCAAAACATATTAGCAAATAATAGAGACTGAGGTAAACATGTACAGTAATTTCTATGACTGAGTACAAATAATGTGAGCATGAATAAAGCCTAAGCATGATCTCTAACATGAAGGCAGATAAGTTCAACAACAAGTAACTACGTAAACACAGATGATGTCCATGAGGCCTCACGGGACATACCAAGTCTCAATCCCTCGGGGTATCACCTACAAGCCTGTCAGCTAGCTTGGGTATCACCTCCAAACAAACATATGATATCAAAATATCTGGGTTTATACCCTCAAAGCCAGAGTTAAAACTGTTACTTACCTTAACAGCATAAAATCCTACTCCGGGATGCCCTCGTCTCTAGACTCGGTCTCCAAAAGCTCCGAATCTAACCATAATCAGATGTATACCATTAACATGTTCTAAAGAATCAAATTTCACAATAAAAACTACAAAATATGCCAAAAATCCGAAATCGGCCAAAATCCGGCACCCGGGCCCATATCTCGAAATCAGTCTAAAATGGCAGAATAATAAACCTCGTCCTCTCCCGAGTCCAACCATATAAAATTTATCAAAATTGGTCTCTATTTGGTCCCTCAAATCCCTACCTAAAACTCTCCAAAAACTTAAACCCTAACTCCTTCAATTTCACTTTGAAATTATCAATCAAATTCCAAAAACGAAGATGGATTCATGAAATATAACCAAAACCGAGTAGAGAACACTAAGCCCAATCCCTATGGTGAAAATCGCCTCCAAAATCTCCCAAATCCGAGCTTTCCAACTCAAAATATGGCCGAATGAACAAAGCCGTATTTTATATATTTTTCTGCCAGCTATTTTGCCTCGTTTCTCTTGCCAAACAATCCCGAAACTCATTTTTTATGCCTCCAATAAATTTCTTGTGAAATTCTAGTCAAGTTAGGCTTTTAAATCACTCAGTTTAACCTTATAATTAATGAGATATGTAGGTTTTAATATTTGCAAATAGTGTAGATTTTTAAATACGCCGTCAGTGGCAATTTCGTAATTACTCAGAAAAATCTCGCAACCTAATTCTTAGTAAAATGACCATAAAATCCTCATACGATGTCCAAATTCGACGATTCTTTTTGCTACGTGTCCGTAATTATACAGATCTAATGCTTCAATCAAAAAAAGAAATTGAAGCTCATTTATTCAATATGATATCATTTATGCTTGAAGAAACGGCGTCGAAACATAAGAAAAACGAGCGCAACACAACCCAAACCTAACCAAAACTCACCCGAGGCCCTCGGGACCACAACCAATAATTCCAACAAGTCATATATCACTACCCGAACGTAGTCAAACCTCTGGAACACCCAAAACAACACCAAAACACCAAGTCAACCTCGGATTCAAGCCTAAGAATTTCTAAACTTCCAAAACTCGCCAACGATTCCGAAACCTATCAAACCAGTTTTTAATGATCTCAAATTTTGCAAACACGTCACAAATGACACTACGAACATACTCCAACTTCCAAAATTCCATTCCGACCCCGATACTTAGTTTTCCGCTGCCGACCAAAATCGCCAAAATTTCCAAGTTTTGCCAATTCAAGCCTAATTCTACCACGGACCTCCAAACTACATTTCAGACACACTCCTAAGTCTAAAATCACCCAACGAAGCTGACCGAATCAGAAAAATCCAAATCCGAATTCGATTACTCATATGTCAACTTTCGGTTGACTAGCTTTATAACTAAGAGACTAAGTGTTCATTTCACTCTAGAACTACTCAGAACCCAAACCTGCCAACTCGATACAACTTAACACAACTGAACAACATATAAATCAGCACAGATGGGGGAAATGGGGCTATAACTCTTAGAACGAACGACCGGGTCGTTACATTTTCCCTTCTTAAACAAACGTTCGTCCTCGAGCGAGTCTAAAAACATACCTGGAGTCTCAAATAGGTGAAACCTTCAACTATACCTTCTCGTTACATTCAAATCATATGAACGCATCTCACGGCTACATTATACTCATCACGTATCCATCCAGCCACCATTTCCACTAATAGGGACACTACTAGACATATAGTGTCACGACCTTAGTTCGCCAACCGTGAACATGTCATGACGACACCTAGTCTCCGTGACCAGGTAAGCCTAACACTTTGCGGAATTTAACAGTTCGAAATAAAAATAGTAAACAAACACTAAATAGAAAAGGAAGTGTATAACGATGCCGCTTGGCACATACACTGAATACACAACTCCTGAAAGTAACATCCCAAAACCCGGAAACTCACGGGAAAACACAGGCTACAGAAATGTATAGTGAGGCTCCAAACTCCAGAATATCTAACAAACGAAAGGAAAGAGAACTAAGTACTAAAGATAGAATAAAGAGGGAGACTCGTCGGTCTGCGGACGCAGCAGATCTACCTCGAAGTCTCCGTAGTCCTCCTGCCTCACTAATAGTGCGCCTGAGTAGAGGTACCTGGATCTGCACATGAAAACATGCGTAGAAGAGGCGTGAGTACACCACAGTGGTACTCAGTAAGTGCCAAGCCTAACCTCGGTTGGGTAGTGACGAGGAAGGTCGGGGCCCTACTGAGGTTATATAAAAAAATAAAGATGTCAGGATAAGATAAGCAGTGCAATTGAGAACCTACAGTAAGAATCTATGCAGGATAGTAAGAGTACTGTCACACCTCCTTTTTGCGCGCCTGCCCCGAAGGGTTAAATGCGCGGGTGGAGTTTTTCCAATTTAAGTGACAATATTCGAAATGGGATTATTTATTTAATTCAGAGTCGCCACTTGGGAAAGGTTTGGCTTTTGGTGTCCCAAGTCACCGGTTTATCTTGAATCCCAAATCGAGGAAATTTTTGACTTTTCCAAATGAAGTCTGCGAACCAGAAATTCTAAGTAAGGAATTCTGTTGACCCGAGGGAAGGTGTTAGGCACCCTCGAATCCCGTGGTTCTAGCACGGTCGCTTAAATTGTTATAATGGCTAAATATCTGATTTAAATACATGTTATGACTTACGTGCTTTTATTAAGTTTAAACCGCTTTTATCATTATCACTTATTTTTATAGAATTGCAACGTCGTGAAAATGCATCTCGAACCACGTCACAATCAATGCGCCCGTGATCGTCAACACATTTGGACTTCGTTGAGATTTGGATTTGGGTCACATCAATGTGCACCCGAATTTAAAAATATGGTTTAATTAAGCCGCGCCTAAAGAGTCTAACGCGTTATTATTTTTGTGGAAGGCCATGAAATTCTCTAAACGGCCTATCCTGGACTCTAAATAATTATTATGGTTATTTATTGAGAGCCACACAATTTTGCATTTTTTGTTTGGCGAGGCTCGCCTCTATTTTAGAAAAGGATATCCTAAAGTGGCTACATTTCTAACTATGTTCAATCTAAAATAGAAGAAAGAAGATACATGTCAATTCAAGTATATGCTTTGGGCCTAAATCTTATCAATTTCTGATTAGTTATTTGTAAAGTAAAAGACGTCCTACTTTTATGAGAAATGTTCTACTTTGATAAAGAAATTACGTGACAAATGCTATGCTCATATCCAAAACATCTCTTGAATTGAATTCAAACTAGACTCATTTAGGCTAGGTTAAGGGAATTAACCCACTAAGCATTATTATCACTGGGGGTTCGAACGCGCTCCTATATACTGCCTAGCGGGTTTTGACGAAAGAAACTAAAATAAAACAGAACATCATTGTGTAAGGTGGAAGTATCCTATCCTATGCATATCATTATAGCTAAAACAAGAATCTGATCAGTCACTGTGTCAAATATTTGTACATCCTACGTACCACACCATTACTTAACCCATATCAACAAACAACTATAAACTAAGATACAAGAGGCTAAAACTCAGCTTAAGCATTAACTAACTGGCATTTTTTACTATTGAATTATACACTGATCAATTCATACGAAAGGAGCAATAGACCACGAGCATTACAGACAGACATTTAAACTTCTTGGAATTCCTTTCATTTCATGCTTTCGAACGGTTACAGTTTACACCCACATAGGATTTGAAATGTGTACCTGGAATGCTGAAATGCAAAGAGGAAGAAGAGAATGACAGGGAAAGGTCAGCAGCAGCAGGAAACCAAATAACAGCAGCAGCAGCAGGTAACCAAATAGAAACAAAATCCCAGTGCAAGATGCAGTTATAGCCAATGGGCAGAGGCAACAAAAATGACAGCAACAAGCAGAGAAGTGGGCTCAGGATTCAAACGGTCCAACTCCAAAAGAAGGCAAACCAATAAGAACCAAAACAAAAGAAACCTAGCTGATACTTGAGGGGAAATCAGCACTTATTTGAAACAGGTTAAACAAACTGGGAATCGAACAATTAGCAGGAAGAAAAGACAGTTTCTGCTTTCTGTATATCCACCCTCTATCTCCTTTCTTTCCAAAATCTAAAACCAATCTTCAGTTTTGAAATTATACTGAAGTTATTAAAAGAAATCTTTTCCAGTTCCTGTTTTCAGAATTTGAACTCTCAGATGTTCCCTCTCAGTGTCTCTCTCTATCTCTGTATGCTCTGTCTGTATGTATATATATCTGTATGTATTTCAACTCTCTCTTTCAAAAATTCCTCACAGTGTGTGTATTTTTCTCCTCTCAAATCTTCTGTTCTCATCAGATGTCCTCCAACCTCTCTTTATAAGCCTTCCCATTACCCCTTTTAACAGCCTGTTTAGAATATCACCATACCCCTCCCATGTGCCTTCCATTTTCAGTTCCACTTTAGCTAATTAAGTATTAACCCCATCATTCCCCTGGCAGGCTTAAACTTTCCCATTTTATTAACTAAAAGCAAGCATGGGCAGCAGGATGTAGTCTGACAGCACATGCTGTCAAACCATTTTTAAATCCAAAGCCCTTTTATGCAGGAAACAGGCTGTGCACAAGTGCACATGCCATCAACTCAGATTTCAATTAACAATCTACCCTCAGATTCAAATATAGCAACTATAAGTGAACCTACTTGATCCTTACTTTGATTCAAACAAAGTTGCAGCAAGCAACAGGTGCAATCGTTAACATTTGAACTACTGAAATTAATTGACGACATTTGTCGACTCGACTATACTAGTTATAACTCATACAGTCGTAACCAAAAATCAAACATTTAACAGTATCGACAAGGTTCGCATTACATTGACTGAGCAGAATTGTGCTTTGAGGAATCAGTTAATCAGTACAAATTTGGAATTCAACTAATTGCTCAACAAATACATACATACACACTATCAGGACAAGTAGAAAAGGACACTTAATCAAACAACAAGGGTTCAGGCAAAGTAGACAGGACACAATTAATAGAAACTCAAAACAAAACAGACTTCAACAATCACGAACAGCTTTTAAAACAAATCACACGGACTAAAACAAGTAAAGGAAAGAAAGCAAACTCACCTTAAAACTCGAAAAATCAAAAGTTTTGAACTCGGATTTGGACAGACCTTTCTTAAGGCTGAACGGACTTTAATCGAAGTGTTTCTCAGATGAGAAACACCTCGATTAAGGTCCATTAGGCCTTAATTTCTTTGGCTCGAACAAAACACGGACCAGTGACGAAGAATCACAAAGTTCCAAAACTCAGATCTGGGATTCATGCTTCCCTGATCAGATTCGGACCAAACCAAGTATGGTTTGGTCACGAGGGGGGTCTGGGGAGTGTCTGGTGTGAAGCTGGGGTTAAACGGTGTAGATCGAGTTTTGACTCGAATCTTCAAATGAAGATTCGAGGACCTAGAGGATGATTCGAACTAAACGGTCAACAGGTCTATGTTCAGGGTGGTGAGGGGGTTCTATGGTGTTCAGGGCGAGGTCATCGGCGTTCATGCCGCCGGTTTTCATGGTGGAGGATACAGGGGCGGCTCTAGGGTTTGATGGGGATGAGGTTGAAGACGGGACCTGAGGTATCAGATGGGGGGGGGCAGGGTAAGGTTATAGGCTTATATATGGAATAGGTGGGTTGATCTCAACCGTCGGATCAACTGAAATCAATGGCTTGGATATAAAGGCCTAGGGGAAACGGTGTCGTTTCAACTAAAGGGGGTTTGGGTTGGTCCGGGTGGAAACGGGTCGGGTTCTGTTCGTGGGTATGGGAAGTGTGATCTTGGCCGTTGATCAATCTGAGATCAACGGCCTGGATCAAACTGGATTAAAACGGCGTCGTTTGGACACCCTGGGTATCAGGTTGGACTGGACCGGGCAGGCCTGGTTTGGGCATTGTTTGTTTGGGCCAATTTTAATAAATTGGCCCAATCCGGAAGAAGAAGAGAGATTTCTTTTTTCTTTTATTATTTTTATTTCTTTTTCTTATTTATTTTAAAAACAAAACTAAGCAAAAAAAATCAAATTAAAATTAAATACACACTCAATACAATTATTTGCACACACACTAAAATATTTCAAAACAGGTAAAATCAAACAAAAATAAAATCACGGACGAAGATGCCTATTTATGATTTTCTATTTAACGACCGGATTACGGTTCGAATTATGCATGACACACACATTTTTTTGTATTTTGTTTTAATAAAGTAAAAATGGGCAAAAATCGTAAATAACCAACAAAGTGCCAGGTAAAAATCCCAAACTTGTACAACAGGGCCAATTATTATTATTTTTTATTTCTCTTGGAGCGATTGTCGTGCGAAACAAAAATCACGTGCTCACAGCTGCCCCTCTTTGTTCGGAAACACGAAGAGTTTTCGTGCAAAGATAAAGTGAGCGTGTATGAGCGATTTTTGCCTATGGACCACTCCGTATGAAGCATGTTTTTGAAAGATCTGACCGAATCTTGCTTCAAAGATTTCCTACATATCCTGGGCTAAACAGGAATCAGGTCAATGTAGTTCGAGAAGTTTTGGTAGCTGGGACTACCATGGGATTGCAAATGCTTGCTGCTACTGCTGTTGCTGTTGTCACTGCTGCGTCACTGACCGCCTTATTACAACCAAACGAAAATTGGAAACTGAACTAACTACTTATATGCATGTCAACTGCTAGTTACAAGATTCCTATCTATGATTCTTTTACGACTTGATCTTGGGTCTTAGCTGATTTTGCTTGTAGACTCCGATCTGAATCTTGATGCTTGCTATTGCGGCGACTTGTTTAATCTCCGGGATATTGAGTGAGACGCGATTGGCAGGGTTCAGGACCTTAATCAAATGTTGGAGTCAATCCGCCTTCCATTTACTCCGATATCTCGAGACATCTTCTTTTTTCTTTTTCTTTTTCTTCTTTGATTCCGAACTGGGACTCATCTCGTGGGTCATTTCGATCCATGTGGCTCGAGGTCAGACATGCGGGAGAAAACAAACGAACAAAATTTTCTGCCCCAGTTTCACTAGGAAAATTTCGTTAATTATTCGCCAGGAAGTTCATAAAATTGATGAAAGAGGATATAAATGTTCAGTTTAGGGTTTAAAACCCTAATGCTGACTAAAAGGAAAATTCAGTTTAGGGTTTAAAACCCTAATGCTGATTGCATGGAAAAGCTCAGTTTAGGGTTTAAAACCCTAATGCTGGCTGAAAGGAAAAAGTTCAGTTTAGGGTTTAAAACCCTAATGCTGACTAAAAGGAAAATTCAGTTTAGGGTTTAAAACCCTAATGCTGATTGCATGGAAAAGCTCAGTTTAGGGTTTAAAACCCTAATGCTGGCTGAAAGGAAAAAGTTCAGTTTAGGGTTTAAAACCCTAATGCTGACTAAAAGGAAAATTCAGTTTAGGGTTTAAAACCCTAATGCTGATTGCATGGAAAAGCTCAGTTTAGGGTTTAAAACCCTAATGCTGGCTGAAAGGAAAAAGTTCAGTTTAGGGTTTAAAACCCTAATGCTGACTAAAAGGAAAATTCAGTTTAGGGTTTAAAACCCTAATGCTGATTGCATGGAAAAGCTCAGTTTAGGGTTTAAAACCCTAATGCTGGCTGAAAGGAAAAAGTTCAGTTTAGGGTTTAAAACCCTAATGCTGACTAAAAGGAAAATTCAGTTTAGGGTTTAAAACCCTAATGCTGATTGCATGGAAAAGCTCAGTTTAGGGTTTAAAACCCTAATGCTGGCTGAATGGAAAAAGTTCAGTTTAGGGTTTAAAACCCTAATGCTGATTGCATGGAAAAGCTCAGTTTAGGGTTTAAAACCCTAATGCTGGCTGAAAGGAAAAAGTTCAGTTTAGGGTTTAAAACCCTAATGCTGATTGCATGGAAAAGCTCAGTTTAGGGTTTAAAACCCTAATGCTGGCTGAAAGGAAAAAGTTCAGTTTAGGGTTTAAAACCCTAATGCTGACTAAAAGGAAAAGCTCAGTTTAGGGTTTAAAACCCTAATGCTGGCTGCATGGAAAAGCTCAGTTTAGGGTTTAAAACCCTAATGCTGGCTGAAAGGAAAAAGTTCAGTTTAGGGTTTAAAACCCTAATGCTGACTAAAAGGAAAATTCAGTTTAGGGTTTAAAACCCTAATGCTAATTGCATGGAAAAGCTCAGTTTAGGGTTTAAAACCCTAATGCTGGCTGAAAGGAAAAAGTTCTCAGTTTAGGGTTTAAAACCCTAATGCTGACTAAAAGGAAAATTCAGTTTAGGGTTTAAAACCCTAATGCTGATTGCATGGAAAAGCTAAGTTTAGGGTTTAAAACCCTAATGCTGGCTGAAAGGAAAAAGTTCAGTTTAGGGTTTAATACCCTAATGCTGACTAAAAGGAAAATTCAGTTTAGGGTTTAAAACCCTAATGCTGATTGCATGGAAAAGCTCAGTTTAGGGTTTTAAAACCCTAATGCTGGCTGAAAAGGAAAAAGTTCAGTTTAGGGTTTAAAACCCTAATGCTGACTAAAAGGAAAATTCAGTTTAGGGTTTAAAACCCTAATGCTGATTGCATGGAAAAGCTCAGTTTAGGGTTTAAAACCCTAATGCTGACTAAAAGGAAAATTCAGTTTAGGGTTTAAAACCCTAATGCTGATTGCATGGAAAAGCTCAGTTTAGGGTTTAAAACCCTAATGCTGGCTGAAAGGAAAAAGTTTAGTTTAGGGTTTAAAACCCTAATGCTGACTAAAAGGAAAATTCAGTTTAGGGTTTAAAACCCTAATGCTGATTGCATGGAAAAATTCAGTTTAGGGTTTAAAACCCTAATGCTGATTGCATGGAAAAGCTCAGTTTAGGGTTTAAAACCCTAATGCTGGCTGAAAGGAAAAAGTTCAGTTTAGGGTTTAAAACACTAATGCCGACTAAAAGAAAAATTCAGTTTAGGGTTTAAAACCCTAATGCTGACTGGCCGGGGATAAAGCTCGAGAACACTACACGATCTATTTTGTTTTTTGAGTTTTCTTGTTTTAATAGAAGATAAAAGGGAGTTTCGTGGAAGCTTACCTTTCGAGTGAATTCATCATTGCCGAAGTACTTCGTGTACCCGTGTACCTTCTTCTTTGGGCGACACCTGCTTCTTGCACGGTTGTCTTGGATTAGACCTGTTTCAACCTTTCAGACAAAGAATCATTTGTTAGTTCGGAAACGGCGGTCGGTTTGGTGACCTTGATCGTTCCCAGTTGCTTTCTTGCGTCTTTATTTCTGTTGTGAAGTTCCGCCATTGATTTGATTCGAATGGCGAAACCCTTCTAGACTGTTCAAGCTTGTATTTCCAGATTCTGCGATGATTTGCCTCGTAAGGCCTCTTTTTTTGTTGTTTTTTTTTGTGTCCCGTTTTGATTGGAGGTTCTCAACGGGGATTCAATTGGAGGTATTCTGCGGGCATTTGTGCAAAAGGAACCTCTGTGGGGGGAATATTTACAAAGTGGATTCTTTGTGCAGATTCTGTACAATGGGGTATGTTGGGTATTTTGTTTCAAAACGAGTTTCCCAGGGTTTGTTGGGGTAAGCTTGTTGGGGAATATTTACAAAAGGACTCGCTGGGGATGTGCTGAGGAAATTCCAACGGGGATTTTTTTTTTTGATACTGGGGAGACTCTGTGGGAGATTGTACAAAAAGAAGAGACTCTGTGGGGATTTGTACAGGGGGAGACTCTGTGGGGATTTATCTGAAAGTGGACTTGCTGGGGAAGATTTCTCTCTTTCCTCTTTACTTTAAAACACCATCAAACGTCATGATTCATCAGGCTTGGGCAATCGTACCAACGAAATGAGGCGCTTTCCTTCATGAGACGGGATTCCGTGCAAACAAACCTGCCACTTGCCCTTTCCGGTGTGTCCTGAACTTGGGGTTAAAACACAAAAGGGATTCAAAGAGAAGCAAAGAAAGGAGAATACAAATTCAGGAAGGGAGTGTCCCTTTTGGGACGAGAAAGACTTATCTGAGGAAGATAACGCTGGCTTTAAATGACATGACATGCTCTTTGTACTGGACGTCTGACCTTTCATGAACTTGAGTTTTCCTGAACCAGAACAGAACTGTGATTCCAAACCGGTGGTACTTTGCCGAGACCTCCTTGGGGTGGAGTCATTCCTTTTCGGCCAACAACGCCCTTTGCGGGTTTTCGCTGGCTGACCTCTCTCATTTCTCTTCCTGTCATCGCTTGATAGCACTCTTTGCGAGTTTTTACTAAACAAGCTCTCTCATTTTGGTTTCTCTACTCCCGTCGCCTCGTGGTGCCCGAAGGTTTTCACCGACGAGACTCTCTCATTTTATCTCTCTCAATTCAGAGTGTGCCGGTCTCCATTTGTGACGCTTATTGGTTTCCCACTATCTTTGGTAATTGATCTGAAGGCTTGTGCTTGGTAAAGAGAGGTAGATGATACTAACTTCTAAACTGCTCGACGTGCCCCGGTTTCAATTTCAGGGTGAATGGGATTTTATTGTTGGTGTGACTGAACCTCAGGGAGAGGCTGCCTACGTATCCTTTCGGAATCAAGTCAAACGTAGTTCAGGCCTCAATCAATGTTTTGTTTTGTTTTCTTTTTTTTTGTTTTTTTTTTTTTTTTTATTTTGTAAGCGGCTCAAAAGTTGGTAGAGAGAATTGGGTAGTGTTTGGGGAGTAGTGGGGAACCAAAACCTTCGCCATTTTCAAACGTGTCAGGACCACTGGAGTATGATTTAGACGTAGTATCTCTTGACTGCATCTGCATTTACTGCTGTGTCGGGGTCATTTCCTTCGATATCACCTAGATACAATGCTCCTCTTGGTAATATCTTCCTTACGATGTATGGGCCTTTCCAATTCGGAGCAAACTTCCCTTTTGCTTCCTCATGATGCGGCAGAATACGCCTCAGTACCAATTGTCCTACTTCGAAATTCCGGGGTCGGACTTTCTTGTTGTAAGCACGGGCCATCCTTCGTTGGTATAACTGTCTTGACAAACTGCGGCCATCCGCTTTTCATCAATCAACGTCAATTGCTCTAACCGAGTCTTGACCCACTCGCTGTCCTCGATTTCTGCTTCGACAATGATTCGAAGAGAAGGAATTTCTACCTCTGCCTGTATTACAGCCTCGGTCCCATAAACCAAAAGATAAGGAGTCGCTCCTACCGATGTGCGTACCGTAGTGCGGTACCCCAATAATGCAAATGGTAACTGCTCATGCCACTATCGGGAACTTTGGATGGTCTTCCTAAAAATCTTCTTGATGTTTTTGTTTGCCGCTTCCACAGCACCATTGGCCTTTGGCCGATAAGGCGTGGAATTCCTATGCGTTATTCTGAATTGCTCGCATACATCTCCCATCAAGTGACTGTTCAAGTTTGCTGCGTTATCTGTAATGATAGTCGCAGGAATACCGAAGCGACAGATAAGATTTGAGTGTACAAAATCCACCACAGCTTTCTTAGTGACCGACTTGAGGGTGATAGCCTCTACCCATTTTGTGAAGTAGTCTATGGCAACCAGTATAAACCTGTGTCCATTCGAGGCCTTTGGTTCAATTGGTCCAATGACGTCCATGCCCCAAGCGACAAATGGCCAAGGTGCGGACATGGGATGCAGTTCCGTGGGAGGTGCATGAATCAAATCACCGTGCACCTGACACTGATGACATTTCCGAACGAAGCTAAAGCAATCCTTTTCCATGGTCATCCAGTAATAACCTGCTCTAAGGATTTTCTTCGCTAAGACATACCCGTTCATGTGAGGTCCGCACACACCTGCGTGTACTTCGTGCATGATCTTTCTCGCTTCCTCGATATCGACACATCTTAGGAGATTGAGGTCCGGGGTCCTCTTATATAACAATTCACCGCTCAAAAAGAAACCACTTGCATGTCGCCTAATGGTCCTCTTTTGATCTCCAGTAGCGTGCTCGGGGTATTCTTGCGTCTTCAGGAACCTCTTGATGTCATGGTACCAAGGCTGCGTATTTGATCCCGCCTCGATTACACTGCAGTAACCGTGTCTTTCCTTGATTTGGATTTCCAAAGGATCGACGTGGGCGTTGCCCGGGTAGGGTAGCATTGAAGCCAAAGTAGCAAGTGCATCTGCCAGTTCATTGTGACACCTCGGAATGTACCTGAATTCTATTGATGTAAAGCGCTTGCTGAGGTCCTCCACATGTTGTCGGTATGGGATAAGTTTGACATCCCGAGTTTCCCATTCGCCTTGAGCTTGCCGGATGATCAGGTCAGAATCTCCCATAATCAGTAAGTCTTCGACATCCTGATCGATTGCCATATGCATGCCCATGATGCAGGCTTCATACTCAGCTGTATTATTTGTGCAAAAGAAACAAAGTCTAGCTGTGGCGGGATAATGCTGACCAGAAGGCGAGATCAAAATTGCCCCAATCCCTACACCCTTGGCGTTCACGGCTTCGTCGAAGAACATCTTCCAAACATGAGCTTCCTCCGAGATCACTTCTACGGTGTTTACCTCTTCATTTGGAAAGTAGGTATCCAATGGCTGGTATTCCTCGTCGACCGAATTTTCGGCCAAATGATCTGCTAATGCCTGGGCTTTCATTGCCGTGCGAGTGACATAAACTATGTCGAATTCCGTAAGCAAGATTTGCCATTTAGCCAGTTTCCCAGTAGGCATTGGTTTCTGAAATATATACTTCAAAGGATCCAACCTGCTTATGAGGAACGTAGTGTGGGTTTGGAGATAATGTCTCAGCTTTTGAGCAACCCATGTGAGAGCGCAGCATGTCCTTTCCAGCAGAGTGTATTTGGCCTCGTAGCCGGTGAATTTCTTGCTCAAGTAGTAAATTGCTTGCTCCTTCTTTCCGGTTACGTCATGTTGCCCGAGGACGCAACCGAAAGAGTTCTCCAAGACTGTTAGATACAAGAAAAGTGGCCTTCCCGGTTCTGGAGGGACCAAGACCGGGGGATTTGAAAGGTATTCTTTGACTTTGTCGAAGGCTTCTTGACACTCAGTTGTCCATTTGATCGCCGCATCTTTCCTTAACAGCTTGAATATGGGCTCACACGTGCTTGTCAGCTGGGCAATGAACCAACTGATGTAATTCAACCTGCCCAACAGACTCATCACGTCTTTCTTTGTTCTCGGGGGAGGTAGATCTCTGATGGATTTTATCTTAGTTGGATCTAGCTCGATTCCTCTCCTGCTTACGATGAAGCCCAAAAGTTTGCCCGACGGAACTCCGAAAGCGCATTTGGCTGGGTTTAGCTTCAAGTCATACTTCCTTAATCTCTCGAAGAATTTCCTCAAGTCTTGGATGTGATTATCCTGTGTCCTGGACTTGACTATCACGTCGTCCACGTACACCTCTATTTCCTGATGCATCATGTCATGGAAAATGGCAGTCATGGCCCTCATGTAAGTAGCCCCAGCATTCTTCAAACCAAATGGCATGACCCGGTAACAGTAGGTGCCCCAAGGCGTGGTGAAGGCAGTTTTCTCGGCGTCCTCTTCATCCATCAATACCTGATGATACCCAGCGTAACAATCTACGAAAGACTGTATCTCGTGTTTGGCACAATTGTCAATGAGGATGTGGATGTTGGGCAGCGGGAAGTTATCTTTAGGACTCGCTCTGTTCAGATCTCGGTAATCTACACATACCCGAGTTTTCCCGTCCTTTTTTGGTACTGGAACCACATTCGCCAACCATGTTGTATATTGGACTACCCGGATCACTCCTGTTTTCAGTTGCTTGGTGATCTCCTCTTTAATCTTGTCACTGACCTCAGTTTTGAACTTTCGTTGCTTTTGTTGAACTGGAGGACAATCAGGATGAATCGGCAATTTATGAACCACTAGATCAACACCTAGTCCCGGCATGTCATCATATGACCAAGCAAACACGTCTTTGAATTCAAGAAGAAGTTGAATTATCGCCTCTCGCGTTTTCTTGTCCGTGTGAATGCTTATCTTGGTCTCCCGGATTTCTTCCGGGGTTCCTAAATTTACCGGTTCAGTGTCATTCAGATTTGGCTTAGGTTTATTCTCGAAATATTCCAACTCTCGGTTTATCTCCCTAAAAGCTTCTTCCGCATCATATTCTGGTTCTGGGTTCATTAATTCGCAGTTAAATAACTCATTGTGATCTGGGCGTGAAGTCCGCAAGCATGTCATATTTAAAGCCGCATTATTAGGACTGAAAAGAAAGATAAAAGGAAAAAAATAATAAAAATCAGAACAAAAGAAAGAACGGGAAAGCAATGATGATTTTTTTTTTATATTTTTCTTTGGAAAGTTGGAAGACAACAATGTTTACAACTAGGAATTCAAAGCAACAATTGAAAAGAAGAAAATGTTCAAGTTATGTCCTGGAGATATCTTGTGACACAGGAAAGGTGGCAGGACAGGTCTACCCGGACTTCCGTCTAGTCGGGAATGGCGTGGCCTCCCAGTTTTGGAGTTTGGCGTTTGGCCCCATGTACATCATCTCAGCAGCGCTTGTGCCTTCACCTGGTTGAACCATGTGGACCTCGAAGAGCATCTCTCTCATTGCCCCACATATCTCCTCGATTTCCTCAGCTGTGAAGACCTCATCATCTTCTTCTTAAATGTACCTTGGCCTGATGAAAGTTGCATATAAATCTGGCAGTGGTTGAGGTAACTTCCAACCTTCATTTTTCCTTTTCTTTGCCCACTCTTCGTCTGCTGGAGTAGGTTTGAAACCTAGTCCAAAAGGTTTCTTGATGATTGGCAAAGTAATGGGTTCTGTTATTCCCTGAAGGGTTCGCCCAAGCCCCTTCCCTGGCCTAAATCCATGCCGGATCATCTCTTTGGCCACCATAAACGAGGCGTCAGACAGGAAAGGCTGGGGGCAGGGCATTCCCTCTTCGTGCTGCTCTGCCAGTACAACCTCGAAAGCTTGATAGACCGTATGTTCGCTTCCTTCTCTTGGTTCAAGGTACGGGATGGATGAGTCCCTATAAATGGCATGCTCATCTTCCCCATGGACCACGATCTCTCGGTCTTCGTACTCGAACTTCACCATCTGGTGAAGAGTGGAAGGAACGGCTCCTGCCGCATGGATCCAAGGTCTGCCAAGGAGAAAATTGTAGGATGTGTCCATGTCGATCACCTGGAAGGTGACTCGAAATTCGACTGGTCCTATGACCAACAACAGGTCTATTTCTCCCATGGTATCTCTCTTGATGCCGTCAAAAGCTCTTACGCAGACATTGTTGGGTCGGATTCTTCCTGTCCCAATTTCCATTCTTTGTAGCGTGGAGAGCGGGCAAATGTCAACACCTGATCCCCCATCCAACATTACCCGCTTGACATAGTAGTCCTCGCATTTAACTGTTAAATGCAAGGCCTTGTTGTGTGCTGCTCCTTCCGGGGGTAAATCATTCTTGCTGAAAGAGATTTGGTTGACGGCGAAGAATCTTTCTGTCATCCGCTCTAGTTGCTCCACCGAGGTTTCAACTGGTACATATGCTTCATTCAGGGTTTTCAGCAGGATCTTTTGATGCTCGGTCGACCTCATCAATAATGACAGCATGGATACTTGCTCAGGGTACTTGCGCAGCTGATCTATCACTTCGTAATCCGGCATTTTCATTTGTTGGAAGAACACTTCCGCTTCCTCAACACTCACGGGCTTCTTTGGCGGGAAGCGCCTTTGTGTGGCGTTGTTCAGTTCTTGGGTATTTGAATACCTTCCAATGAAAGTATTTTCTGGAAGTTCTCCCATGACCTCTTTACTTTTGTACATCACCAAAGTCTTTTGATAATTCCACGGCACTGTGGATGGGTTGGTCATTGGCTTTTGTGGCACGCGTCCGATAACCACTGGCTCATTCGGCCGAGGTGGTTGAATCGTCCCCCGGACCACATAGGCCCCTTTCGGCACGTACATAGGTTTTGTCTTTTTGATTCCGAAGTTCTGCGTCTTCTCGGCTTGACCTCGTGGTATGTAAAGAACTCCACCCTTTGCTGGTACCACTTTCTTCTCCACCTTCTTTTCAGGCTTGCTCTTTATAGCCTTGGCCTCCTCCCCCTTTTCTGGTTTCTGGTCTATTTCAGGCCTCTTCCCCGTGTCGACAATGGCAATTATGGCTTTCAGAGCAGGGTCGAACTCTTTGTCTTCACAAATCATTCCGATCAGCGGCCCATTATTGTGAGCGGGCAATGGATTGTTAGTCACATTTGGGATCTCTTCGTCCCTTAGCACTATTTTCCCCTGCTCTATCAAATTTTCGACCACTCTTTTCAATGACCAGCAGTCGTTTGTATCATGTCCCTCGGCTCCTGAATGATAGGCGCATCTGACTCCGGCTTTGTAAGAAGGCGATGTTGGGTTTTGCCTCGTTTGGGGAATTGGTTGCAAGAAACCCAACTGGACTAGCTTAGGGAACAAAGTAGAGTATTGTTCACCGATGGGCGTGAAAGTCCGCCGTCGAGGTGGCTCCTGGGGGCGGTAGTTATTCTGCGGGGGTTGTGGGTTATAGTGGTTGCGGTAAGGAGGCTGATTTCTGGGAGGTGGAGCTGGGCCTCGGTTGACTTGTTGTGGTGGATGGTTATAAGGTTGGGCATTCATGACCATATAAGGTTGATGAGCATATGCCAAATTTGAGTGGGGGTAATAGTGTTGTGGGGCTCTTTCCGGAAAATGGGGCCTGGGATGACGATACTCCCTTGCTTCAGAGGCTGCCATAGTCGTTTCTTCCTTCTTCTTCCCCCTTGTCGTTCCTCCGGACCCGCTTTGGACGGCCTGGGAGGTTGCCCTTATGGCTGCTTGACTCAGAATCCTACCTGTTTTCAAGCCATTTTCCACCATCTCTCCAATCTTGATCGCTTCCGCGAATGGCTTACCCATGGCTGACATCATGTTTTGGAAATAGTCAGACTCTTGAGCCTGGAGAAAGGTAGTGACCATTTCCACTTCATCCATGGGAGGCTTCACTCTCGACGCCTGTTCACGCCACTTAATAGCATACTCTCTAAAGCTTTCCGAAGGCTTCTTCTTCAAATTCGACAGAGAGTTTCGGTCTGGCGCAATGTCGATGTTATACTGGAATTGCTTTTACAAAATCTCTGGCGAGATCATCCCATATATGCCATCGGGACATTTCCTGATCCATATACCATTCCGAAGCTATCCCTACTAGACTTTCCCCAAAATATGCCATTAGCAGTTCTTCTTTTCCGCCGGCTCCCCGCAATTGGTTGCAGTATTTCTTAAGATGCGCAATGGGGTCACCGTGCCCATCGTATTTCTCGAACTTGGGGGTCTTGAAACCCGTTGGCAGGTGCACGTGAGGGAACATGCACAGGTCGGCGTAAGAGACGCTCTTTTGTCCGCTCAATCCTTGCATATTCTTCAAACTTTGTTCAAGGCTTCTCATTCTCTTGGCAATCTCATTTTGTTCTGCAATTCTGGGGTTCTGATCCTGCCCTGGTGCAAGCTCGCACTGAGGCGGTAGAGGATTAGTACTGGTAGCGAACCTAGTTGGTTCCATTGAGAACGATGGTGCTTGGAATGTAAAAGAGGATGAGTCAAAGCTTGGCTTGTACGTGGTAGGCTGTGCTGTAACCGGGCAAGGCGATGCAGTAAAGATGTTCATGCTTGCATCAGTGGCCGACATTCGGGGATGAGGCTCAGAAGGCGATCCAGCAGAGAAGGCTGAGGTGGCTGGGTACCCGAATGGGGTAGCAGGATAATTTATGGGGACATTAGAAGTCCCGCTTGACCTGGAGAATAATTCAGGGAATCCGGGGACGACACTTGGCGGCTCTTTCCCATTGTTCCAGTCGTCCAGCATTTCCAACATGCGGAGCCGTAGGATTCTATTTTCCTCCGCAGTTGCGGATTCAGGTGTGAGGACGGCTGAGATTGAGCTCTCCTCAGAAACAGGGATCGTTTGCAATGGAATTTCTGAAGACATTTCCACACTTCCTTTTGACCTGGTGAAGTAAGTGTGAGTACTGCTTCTGGCCCTAACAACAGGTAGTTGAACACTTCTCCTTGACCTCGTGAAATATGAGTGCGAGGCCAGACTTTCACCAAACCAACCGTCTTTTCAAAAACCCTGGAATACTCAATGACAAATGCACGGTTAATTTGTAGCAAATAACAGATAGTTAATCTCACGTTGGGCATGATGCACCTATACAGTTAAGTGGATTACTATATGTTTGCTACGAGAGCATGCGTCATTCCGGCATTTTTTATTAGTTTTCTTTTTTCTTTCTTTTCTTTTTCTTTTTCTCTTTTGTTTTTCTTTTATGTTTTTTTTTATTTTGCAGTAAAAGAAATGCGACCGGATCCGATGAGGATTGCCTACGTATCACGATGCCTACGTGAATCAGATCATTACATAGTTCGAAAAACACAGATGATCGTAAAAGAAACAACCTCTTTATTGTTGAAATGTTCTATTACAAACTACATTTTGCAAAAGAAAAAGAGAACTTTGAAAATAAACCTAGATTCAAAATCGACTAAAAATCACCCTGATGGGAAAAACGAGCAGAAGATGCTAAGATACAGATTTGACCTATGAACGCATTATGGTTTTGAAAATTGGTGTCCGCGGGGCATCGTTCGGCCTCACCGCGGTCCTAGGCGTGAGATCCCTCTCAAGTTGCTCCAGCTCATGCATAGTCTGCTTAACATAACCCATTACTGCCGAGAGGACGGTGATGCTGGACATGTTCTCACATCGTAGACATCGTCTGGTGATGGCATGGGCAATGGCCTTGATCCTATCTCTGGTTTGCTTCTTCTCTACGAGTAGGCGTTTTATCTGATCGCTGCATATCTTGAAGACTTGAGCATCCTGTACATGCTGATGCTTCAGTCGCCGTACTTCCAACTTCATCTGGGCTATTGAGTCGTACCAGTATCCGCTCTCTATTTGGAAATCCTTGGCCTGATTAGCTGCTTTGATCTCAAGTGCAGCCATCTCTCTCTTTATTTTAGCAACAGTTTTTTCGTGGTCGTCTTCCAATTGATTCAGGTATCGACGATGCTTATCTGCTCTTGTATCCCACTGTGCTTTGAGCTCTGCTATGATGTTTTCAGATTTCTCCAAACCATCTTGCCATTCTCTGATCTCGCTTTTTAGCCTTTTTATCAGGTGCTCGTCTGATCGACGCCTTGGCTGTTTATCTGCATCCAACCTTATCTGTTTGATCTGGGCTCTGAGCATTTCATTTTCTTGAATTAACCTGTTCCGCTCTCCTAGATCGGTAGCAATTTGCACGTTGTGCTCGTATTTCATGCCTTCTACTTGTTGCTTTAACCTGCTGATTTCGGCACAATAGCCTCTTTCCTTTGCTAACCAATCCCAATGCCTTTGCGATGACTCGGTGAAATTCCGGATGTGGGGTCTCTTAGCTGGCCTTTCATGCTCGAGTTCCCTTCTATACCATGCAAGGTAACCTGGCGCCGTTTCTCCTTTGGCTCGATCCCGCACGCAAGTATCTGATTTCAAATATTGACCCTCATTCCAGATTTGGCGAATCTTTGCTTCTGGGAACTGTCCGTTAGGACTTATCTCAACTGCTTGAGCGCTAAGATCTTCCTCATGAGGTACTGTCTGGCATCTTCCGAACTGTCTCAAAACTCGGCCGGGTGCGTAAGGTTGAATGCTCTTAAGCCCCATCAGCAAGAAATGAGTTTTAGCCGCCGACATATATAAGATCTCATCAACAGGGCAACCATCCCAACGTCCATTGTATTTGGCTGGCAGTAAGAGCTTGAAAGAACGAGGTCCATGCCAGGACTCCTTTGGGCAAAATGATCTCTTTGGTTCTCGTGTAAGATTCTTCTATGCGGGTCTTTTCCGGGGAACCATGGCTCAAAATCTCGGAATGATGGCAGAGGTGCTCGGTCATCCATATCTGTAGGAGCAAGTTACAACCTTCGAAGAAATTTCCCCCAGCTTTACAAGCTGTGAGAGCTCGAAAGATGTCGGATACCACCATAGGCGCGAGAGTACTGTCACTTTGCGTGAGTAAAGTGCTGACGACCCCAGATATCTTCAAATCAATGTTTCCATCTTTCCTTGGAAATACCAGAAGGCCCAGGAATATTATCATGAACGCTACCCGTCTGTGCTCGTCCCACTTCTGACGAACTCCTTTGCTGCACAGTTTGTTGATTGGATTATTGAATCCCCCTCGTGACCGTACCTATCATATATGAAGCATGGAGTACAGAATCCGGCTGCTAGATCCGGGTTGTGGACTGTTCTAGGTATTTTCAATGAATCCAGGAACCGATGTACCGTGACGACTCTCGGGGCGACCAAGTATTTTTCCCTCAAGGGAAGTTCAGTATTCCCGATGTATCCGGCCATTTCTTCCAAAGTCGGGGTGAGTTCAAAATCAGAGAAATGGAAAACATTGTGCGCCGGGTCCCAATAGGTAACCAAAGCTCTTATGATATCTCCCCGAGGCTGGATTTCCAATAAACCCACAAGACCTTTCAGATATTTCTTAACCTCATTTTGTCCTTCAACACCTAGATCATTCCACCATAGCCGTAACTTGACAGGGATTTTGGTCATTATTGAAAAATGTTCATTTTGCATCGTGCTCATCCTGCACATTTATTAAGGTGATTTTAACAAAACGAACTGACTCAAATTTTTTTTTTTTACAGAGGGGTTCGAGTTTTAAACACGGCCTTTAAACATTTCGGGGGCGAAGATTTTAAGGCTGTGTGGGTCTACTGGATAAAAATGCTAAACAAGACCCAAAGGTGGCTATTTATGCAAAGTCAGCCTTCCGGCGTCCCTTTCGGGAACATTCGGCTATTTATGACAAAACAGCGTCACCCGATTTATTTACGACTCTTTAAAATTTTGACACATTTTTTTTTTTATTTATTTATTGATTTTTGGCTATTTAGAAAAATGGGGTTGAACCCGACGAGGGTTGCCTACGTATCTCACATCCGGTGAGAATCAAACCGGCGTAGTTCGGGCATGCCGTAAATAGGGAAAATCGAATAAACCTAGAAATCAAGAATACGTATTTTTATTATTTTTGAAAGAGGGGTACTATGAAAGAAACAACATTTTTTTTTTGAATTATGAACTTTCCGTTTTTTTTTTTTTTACTTTTAAAATAAATACCTTTTCTCTTTTTTTTTTTTTTGAAAGTGATAAAAGAAAATTTTTATATTTTTTTTTAACTTTCAATAAAAAGACAATTTTTTTTTAAGAAAAATTCCGGCGAGGTTTTGATACTACTTGGACATTGGTTTTATTTTCCAAAATAAGTAATTATCTCCCCTACGCTGCTATTTTTCTTTTTTTTTAGGAACCGGTCGACATGCGGAACCGAAGCAAATAAATGCACAAACAGATAGGAATGCAGCATGATGGTCTTTTCATTTCAGGTTGCCTGTCCTAGACGGACCCAACCCCTGTGTTGAGTCCCCTAAGTCAAATGCAACATGATGCAAATAAGCGTTCCTACTAGGGATCCGGCATGAAGTTAAGTTATTCTAGGTTCGTAACCTGGGTATTTGTTCAAGACTGTGTACCCGAGCGGACAACTCGAGTCGAGGAGGGGGCTACGTACCGGGGACCCGCGAGATCGTCCGGCTTTGTAACTTGTCCGACCTCTTTCTTATTTCAGGTATTGACATTAACAGAATAGGGAGTCTCGACCAGCGAGCTTCTCCCCGGAGGTAAGAAGAGAAGGGTTTCGGCACAGTTTATATACAATTCAGATAATATCAAAGCGGTAAAAGACAACATTTAGCACGTTATGGAAAAACATGTAATAAAGGTCAGATAATAAAGCCAAATATAACAATTATTCTAAGCTCGAATTCTTGAACCCTGAACTAGTGGTTCTGGGTAATCATCCCCAGCGGAGTCGCCAGAGCTGTCATACCTCCTTTTTGCGCGCCTGCCCCGAAGGGTTAAATGCGCGGGTGGAGTTTTTCCAATTTAAGTGACAATATTCGAAATGGGATTATTTATTTAATTCAGAGTCGCCACTTGGGAAAGGTTTGGCTTTTGGTGTCCCAAGTCACCGGTTTATCTTGAATCCCAAATCGAGGAAATTTTCGACTTTTCCAAATGAAGTCTGCGAACCAGAAATTCTAAGTAAGGAATTCTGTTGACCCGAGGGAAGGTGTTAGGCACCCTCGAATCCCGTGGTTCTAGCACGGTCGCTTAAATTGTTATAATGGCTAAATATCTGATTTAAATACATGTTATGACTTACGTGCTTTTATTAAGTTTAAACCGCTTTTATCATTATCACTTATTTTTATAGAATTGCAACGTCGTGAAAATGCATCTCGAACCACGTCACAATCAATGCGCCCGTGATCGTCAACACATTTGGACTTCGTTGAGATTTGGATTTGGGTCACATCAATGTGCACCCGAATTTAAAAATATGGTTTAATTAAGCCGCGCCTAAAGAGTCTAACGCGTTATTATTTTTGTGGAAGGCCATGAAATTCGCTAAACGGCCTATCCTGAACTCTAAATAATTATTATGGTTATTTATTGAGAGCCACGCAATTTTGCATTTTTTGTTTGGCGAGGCTCGCCTCTATTTTAGAAAAGGATATCCTAAAGTGGCTACATTTCTAACTATGTTCAATCTAAAATAGAAGAAAGAAGATACATGTCAATTCAAGTATATGCTTTGGGCCTAAATCTTATCAATTTCTGATTAGTTATTTGTAAAGTAAAAGACGTCCTACTTTTATGAGAAATGTTCTACTTTGATAAAGAAATTACGTGACAAATGCTATGCTCATATCCAAAACATCTCTTGAATTGAATTCAAACTAGACTCATTTAGGCTAGGTTAAGGGAATTAACCCACTAAGCATTATTATCACTGGGGTTCGAACGCGCTCCTATATACTGCCTAGCGGGTTTTGACGAAAGAAACTAAAATAAAACAGAACATCATTGTGTAAGGTGGAAGTATCCTATCCTATGCATATCATTATAGCTAAAACAAGAATCTGATCAGTCACTGTGTCAAATATTTGTACATCCTACGTACCACACCATTACTTAACCCATATCAACAAACAACTATAAACTAAGATACAAGAGGCTAAAACTCAGCTTAAGCATTAACTAACTGGCATTTTTTACTATTGAATTATACACTGATCAATTCATACGAAAGGAGCAATAGACCACGAGCATTACAGACAGACATTTAAACTTCTTGGAATTCCTTTCATTTCATGCTTTCGAACGGTTACAGTTTACACCCACATAGGATTTGAAATGTGTACCTGGAATGCTGAAATGCAAAGAGGAAGAAGGAGAATGACAGGGAAAGGTCAGCAGCAGCAGGAAACCAAATAGCAGCAGCAGCAGCAGGTAACCAAATAGAAACAAAATCCCAGTGCAAGATGCAGTTATAGCCAATGGGCAGAGGCAACAAAAATGACAGCAATAAGCAGAGAAGTGGTCTCAGGATTCAAACGGTCCAACTCCAAAAGAAGGCAAACCAATAAGAACCAAAACAAAAGAAACCTAGCTGATACTTGAGGGGAAATCAGCACTTATTTGAAACAGGTTAAACAAACTGGGAATCGAACAATTAGCAGGAAGAAAAGACAGTTTCTGCTTTCTGTATATCCACCCTCTATCTCCTTTCTTTCCAAAATCTAAAACCAATCTTCAGTTTTGAAATTATACTGAAGTTATTAAAAGAAATCTTTTCCAGTTCCTGTTTTCAGAATTTGAACTCTCAGATGTTCCCTCTCAGTGTCTCTCTCTATCTCTGTATGCTCTGTCTGTATGTATATATATCTGTATGTATTTCAACTCTCTCTTTCAAAAATTCCTCACAGTGTGTGTATTTTTCTCCTCTCAAATCTTTTGTTCTCATCAGATGTCCTCCAACCTCTCTTTATAAGCCTTCCCATTACCCCTTTTAACAGCCTGTTTAGAATATCACCATACCCCTCCCATGTGCCTTCCATTTTCAGTTCCACTTTAGCTAATTAAGTATTAACCCCATCATTCCCCTGGCAGGCTTAAACTTTCCCATTTTATTAACTAAAAGCAAGCATGGGCAGCAGGATGTAGTCTGACAGCACATGCTGTCAAACCATTTTTAAATCCAAAGCCCTTTTATGCAGGAAACAGGCTGTGCACAATGCACATGCTGTGCACAAGTGCACATGCCATCAACTCAGATTTCAATTAACAATCTACCCTCAGATTCAAATATAGCAACTATAAGTGAACCTACTTGATCCTTACTTTGATTCAAACAAAGTTGCAGCAAGCAACAGGTGCAATCGTTAACATTTGAACTACTGAAATTAATTGACGACATTTGTCGACTCGACTATACTAGTTATAACTCATACAGTCGTAACCAAAAATCAAACATTTAACAGTATCGACAAGGTTCGCATTACATTGACTGAGCAGAATTGTGCTTCGAGGAATCAGTTAATCAGTACAAATTTGGAATTCAACTAATTGCTCAACAAATATATACATACACACTATCAGGACAAGTAGAGAAGGACACTTAATCAAACAACAAGGGTTCAGGCAAAGTAGACAGGACACAATTAATAGAAACTCAAAACAAAACAGACTTCAACAATCACGAACAGCTTTTAAAACAAATCACACGGACTAAAACAAGTAAAGGAAAGAAAGCAAACTCACCTTAAAACTCGAAAAATCAAAAGTTTTGAACTCGGATTTGGACAGACCTTTCTTAAGGCTGAACGGACTTTAATCGAAGTGTTTCTCAGATGAGAAACACCTCGATTAAGGTCCATTAGGCCTTAATTTCTTTGGCTCGAACAAAACACGGACCAGTGACGAAGAATCACAAAGTTCCAAAACTCAGATCTGGGATTCATGCTTCCCTGATCAGATTCGGACCAAACCAAGTATGGTTTGGTCACGAGGGGGGTCTGGGGAGTGTCTGGTGTGAAGCTGGGGTTAAACGGTGTAGATCGAGTTTTGACTCGAATCTTCAAATGAAGATTCGAGGACCTAGAGGATGATTCGAACTAAACGGTCAACAGGTCTATGTTCAGGGTGGTGAGGGGGTTCTATGGTGTTCAGGGCGAGGTCATCGGCGTTCATGCCGCCGGTTTTCATGGTGGAGGATACAGGGGCGGCTCTAGGGTTTGATGGGGATGAGGTTGAAGACGGGAGCTGGGGTATCAGATGGGGGGGCAAGGTAAGGTTATAGGCTTATATATGGAATAGGTGGGTTGATCTCAACCGTCGGATCAACTGAAATCAATGGCTTGGATCTAAAGGCCTAGGGGAAACGGTGTCGTTTCAACTAAAGGGGGTTTGGGTTGGTCCGGGTGGAAATGGGTCGGGTTCTGTTCGTGGGTATGGGAAATGTGATCTTGGCCGTTGATCAATCTGAGATCAACGGCCTGGATCAAACTGGATTAAAACGGCGTCGTTTGGACACCCTGGGTATCAGGTTGGACGGGACCGGGCAGGCCTGGTTTGGGCATTGTTTGTTTGGGCCAATTTTAATAAATTGGCCCAATCCGGAAGAAGAAGAGAGATTTCTTTTTTCTTTTATTATTTTTATTTCTTTTTCTTATTTATTTTAAAAACAAAACTAAGCAAAAAAAATCAAATTAAAATTAAATACACACTCAATACAATTATTTGCACACACACTAAAATATTTCAAAACAGGTAAAATCAAACAAAAATAAAATCACGGACGAAGATGCCTATTTATGATTTTCTATTTAACGACCGGATTACGGTTCGAATTATGCATGACACACACATTTTTTTGTATTTTGTTTTAATAAAGTAAAAATGGGCAAAAATCGTAAATAACCAACAAAGTGCCAGGTAAAAATCCCAAAATATAAAGATGTCAGGATAAGATAAGCAGTGCAATTGAGAACCTACAGTAAGAATCTATGCAGGATAATAAGAGTACAATAACGGAAACAATGATGAAAGCAAACCATAAGGAAAGTAACCGGGGATCTCTAAGTATCCCGAGGATCTCTTAGTATCCTCGTCATGTACTAGGGATCTCTTGGTATCCCGAGGATCTCTTGGTATCCTCAATATAAGCCAGGGATCTCTTGGTATCCCGAGGATCTCTTGGTATCCTCAATATGTACTAGGGATCTCTTGGTATCCAGAGGATCTCTTGGTATCCTCATTATCAACCAGGGATCTCTTGGTATCCCGAGGATCTCTTGGTATCCTTAATATCAACCAGGGATCTCTTGGTATCCCGAGGATCTCTTGGTATCCTCAATATATGTGCCGGAGATCTCCCGGCACTCTAACCCGTAGTCCCAAAGTAAATGTATAGGGGGAATCTCCCGGGAATCTAACCCGTAGTCCCAAAGTAAAACACAGAGCAGCAACACAAGAATATTAAATTAAATGCTAGTAAACATTTACTTCTAGCCTAACATGCTTCACGTAATGCAATTCAGGCAATTTAAGCAAATAGGCAATTAAGTCAACTAAACATGCCTTTCTGGACTAGCAACATGCTAAATTCACAAGTAGCATAACACAAGGAAAGAACTCAATTGAAATACTTAATGAAAAACCGAATTTTCAACAATTAGCTCAAGTACGCGCTCGTCACCTCACGTACAGGGTATTTCAATTATCAAATATAGCACATCCTAAGGGGAAAGGTCCCCCACACAAGGTTAGACAAACCACTTACCTCGAACCGGTACAAAAATCGCTAAGAAACAATGCCCTTGCCACGAGTATCCGACTCCGAGTGGCCCAAATCTATTCAAACTAATTACATATTGTAAATAACACCGCAAGTAACTAGTTCCACTATTAAAATCAAAGCTAAGGCGCGAAAATAGGTAAAATGACCAAAATGCCCCTCAGGCCAACGTCTCGGAATCGAATAAAATTTACATTTCCAGAAACCTCGTACTCTCACGAGTCTAACCATATCAAATTTATCCAATTCCGACACCATTTGATCCTTCAAATCTTCATTTTATATTTTTGAAAGATTCCACAATTTTCTTCCCAAATTCTATCTCAAATCACTAATTAAATGATGAATTCAATGGTATATTCATGTATTCTAACCAAATCTGAGTTAGAATCACTTACCCCGATGAATTTCTTGAAAAACCTTCGAAAAATCGCCAAAATCCGAGCTCTATAGGTCAAAATATCAAATAAAATCCAAAACCTCGTATTTATAGAGTACCCCTCGGATTCCGACAGTGCTGACCGCACAAAAATGACCGCGGTCCGCGCCCAGGGAGTGCTGACCGCACAAAAATGGTCGCGGCCGCGCAGCAATTTGACTGCAGTGACAGGCTTCACTATTTAGGCCGTAACTTTCTCTACAAATGTCTAAATGCCTATTATAATGTTTCTGAAAACTAGATTCAAAGCTCTACAACTTTCGTTTTTGAATCACCTCAAAATTCCGTGTTGATCAAAAGATATGAGCTTACGAGGTAGAACCAGCAGCTTGCAGATCTTCCCGGGCGCGGCCGCGCGCCCAGCGCGAAAAGGAGCGCGGTTCGCATCTCCACTGCTGCCACCTCCATTTTTCTAAGTTCCGGGGTGTCCGTACTTGCTTAAAACTCACCCGAAACACACCCGAGGCCCCCCGGGCCTCAACCAAAAGCACCAACGCATCCTAAAACATTATGCAAACTTGTTCCAATCATCAAAACACCTCGACTAACACTAAAATCATCGAATTACATCAACATTAAGCCTAAGTTCTTTTAGAAACTTCAAAACACACATTCGATCAAAAACCCGACCAAAACATCTCCGAATGACTTGAAATTTTGTATGCATATCCTAAATCATCTAACAAAGCTACCGAAACTTCCGGAATTCCGTTCCGACCCTTGGATCAAAATTTAACCTATCAACCGTAATTTGTCAAAATACTAACTTTCGGCATTTCTAGCCTAAATGAGCTACGACTTCCAAAATATATTCCGAACACCCTCCCAACCCCGAAATCACCTAACGGAGCTAATAGAACCATCGTATTTCCATTCCGAGGCCATCTTCACACTATTCCGATTACGAACCATTTTTCAACACTTAAGCTCTTATTTAGGGACTAAGTGTCCCAAAACACTCCGAATCCCAACACCGAACATCCCGGCAAACCAGAATAGCGGAAATGAACTTAGGGGAAGCAGTTAATGAGGAGACGGGGCATAAATTCCAAAGACGACCGGCTGGGTCGTCACATATAGGTCCACAAGCACGCGCTCACACAATCAACACCTCAGTGCTCAATCTACAGTCAAAACCCGGCCTCAAGTTCTCCAGACTGGCCCAACATCAACACACAGAAATCATATCTCGCACCTCATCTAGGGAATCATATTCCGTCGATGCATAACTGATACCGAGCGCTCATGTGCGCATACGAATGCGTGCAAGGAATTCAAAGAGTTACACTTCAAGCTGAATCAATACCATACGATAAGAAATAAAGAGGGTGAAGTTTTTCTAAAGGTTCTGCAGCCTCTCAAAGATAAGTACAGACGTCTCCGTACTGATCCACAAGACTCTTCTAAACCCGCTCATGACTTGTGAGACTATGTAACCTAGGCTCTGATACCAACTTGTCACGACCAAAAATCTAACCATGGTCGTGATGGCACCTATCATGTTACAAGGCAAAACCTATTCCCAAAATATTACTACTAATTTGATTATAAGAATTTAATAAAACATTTCCAATAATTTAATTTAACAATTTTAAAAAAATAAACATGAATAAACAGGTAAATTCCATAACTCAGTAAATAATACAAAAAAATTTAACAAATAAAAGCAGCAATAGCAAAAGTAAATGCAACTTTAATGCAATGTCACTCCATCACTCAGCACTCGCACTATGCACTCAACACTCTGCGCTCACTGGGGGTGTGTACAGACTATGGAGGGGCTCCCAAAGCCCAAGCGCTAAGCACGAACAACTCACGTGCTACCATATCAATACCTGGATCCGCACGGCCAACTCACGTGCTACGCGGATAACTCACGTGCTATGGTATCAATACCTGGACCCGCACGATCAACTCACATGCTACGCGGACAACTCAGGCGCTATGGTATTAATATCCTCATAACCAGGCCCTCAGCCTTACTCAATCATGTACCTCACTAGTCTCACCATCATCAACAAATATGGGGACACAACCTGCATCAAGTATCACAACATATTTGCAAATAATAGAGACTGAGGTAAATATGCACAATAATTTCTATGACCGAGTACAAATAATGTGAGCATAAATAAAGCCTAAGCATGATCACTAACATGAAGACAGACAAGTTCAACAACAAGTAACTACGTAAACATAGATGATGACCATGAGGCTTCATGGGACAGACCAATTCTCAATCCTTCGGGGTATACACCCACACGCCCGTCATCTAGCGTGGGTGTCACCTACAAATAAACACATGATTTCAAATTCTCCAGGTTTATACCCTCAAAGCCAGAGTTAAAACTATTACTTACCTTAACAACATAAAATCCTACTTCGGGATGCCCTCGTCTCTGGACTCGGTCTCCAAAAGCTCCGAATCTAACTATAATCAGATTAATACTATCAGCATGTGCTAAAGAATCGAATTCCACAATAAAAACTACAAAATATGCCAAAAATTTAAAATCGGTCAAAATCCGGCCTCCGGCCCGCACGTCTTGAAATCAGTCAAAATGGCAGAATAATAAACCTCGTCCTCTCTCGAGTCCAACCATATAAAATTTATCAAAATCGGACTCTGTTTGGTCCTTCAAATCCCTACCTAAAACTCTCCAAAAACTCAAACCCTAACTCCTTCAATTTCACTTTGAAATTATCAATCAAATACCCAAAAAGATGATGGATTCATGAAATATAACCAAAACCGAGAAGAGAACACTTACCCCAATCCCTATGGTGAAAATCGCCTCCAAAATCACCTAAATCCGAGCTTCCTAACTCAAAATATGGCTGAATGAACAAATCCTTATTTTATATATTTTTCTGCTAGCTATTCTGCCTCGTTTCTCATGCCAAACAATCCCGAAACTCATTTTTTATGCTTCCAATAAATTCTTTGTGAAATTCTAGTCAAGTTAGGCTTTTGAATCACTCTATTTTACCTTATAATAAATGAGATATGTAGGTTTTAATATTTGCAAATAGTGCAGATTTTTAAGTACGCCGTCAGTGGCTAATTATTCTGCAAAAATCTAACAACTTAATTCTTAGTAAAATGACCATAAAATCCTCATACGATGTCCAAATTCGACGATTTTTTTGCTACGGGTCTGTAATTACGATACGGATCTAGTGCTTCAATCAAAAAAGAAATCGGAGCTCATTTATTCAATATGATATCATTTATGCTTGAAGAAACGGCGTCGAAACATAACAAAAACGAGCGCAACACAACCCAAACCCATTCAAAACTCATCCAAGGCCCTCGGGACTTCAACCAATAATTCCAACAAGTCATATATCACTAACCGACCTTACTCGAACCTTTGGAACACCCAAAACAACACCAAAACACCAAGTCAACCTCGGATTCAAGCCTATGAACTTCTAATCTTCCAAAACTTGCCAACGACTTCGAAATCTATCAAACCAGTTCCGAATGATCTCAAAGTTTGCACACACATCACAAATGATACTACGAACCTTCAAAGTGTTACTCTGGCAGGTGGATAGACCCAAATACAGGTGATGAGATTATTACTTAATTATGCGTTAATTGTTATTGGGAGTTAATTTGCGCCTTTATAACTTAATTTAGTTCTTAATAATAATTTAAGTATTTTTTATAATTTAGTTTTAGAGAAATAAAAGAAGAAAAGAGAGCGAAAATATAAAGAAAGTCGGAATTGGGCCTCTTCTTCGATTTCAAGCCATAGGCCCAAAAAATGGCCCAATCTTCCCAAACGACCCAGTCCATTTCAAACTGGGCAACCCAGTCCATAACCCAACACCCCTATTATCTTACAAACAACACAAAACAAAAAGAAAAAATGAAGAAAACCCTAAAAAATTGCTAAACCATCCCCCCCCTCCTATCTTCTTCTTCTTCCTCAAGCAAGCTCCATCCATGGATGCACCTTCACAACAGTCCCATGACCACCTGTTTCCCTCCTCCTTCTTCTGCTGAAACACAAGTTCATTTCATACAGCCCGCCTCCTCAAGCCATGAACGCCCAAGCTCCTCCGGTCGTCGAGCTCCCATGGTTGCAAAAGCTCCAAACATTATTGTTTTCTTTCCTTCCTTCACCTTACGCTACTGTTGATGTCCATCAAGTTTCACAGCCCGCCATGGACGTTGCTATTGCTGCTTCGTCCAAGCTTCTACTATCGCCAAACACCCCATCATCGAGCAAACAACCATCCCTCGTCGTCGAAGCCATGAACGATGCACTAACAATTTCATCACAGTCCGTCGACCATCACTACTGAGCCGTGCTACTGCTGCTGCTCACGTCGCTGTCTTTAGTTGCTACTGTGCCGCAGCTACTTCGTCTTCTTCTGCCGCTGCTCGGCCAGCTGCGGGCTGCTTCTACTTCTTCTTCGTCTTCGTCGTCATTTGTTCGAGCTTTGGTCGAGGCTCGGACAGATTTGTTTACAATCAAAGTTCGTCGTTGATTCATCTCCAGTTAGTTGTTTTTGAGTTTTATTTTTGTCCATATTTTTGTTTGATATTTTCCGGATCCAAAATCGTTAAAGAATTCAATTCTTGTTTTGTTCGTTGTTCATCGTTGAAATCATTTTCTAGTTTGTTCGTATGTTTTGTTGATTTAATTTTCAGAATCAAATGAAACTTTGATTAATTAATTTTTCAGTTTGTTTCATGTTTGTTTCATTGTTCTTATTTATTGTTTAGATAAAAGTTGTTAGTTTAATGTTGGTGAGATACAAATTGAAGTTTAATTAATTGTTTCTTCAATTTGTTTCATGTGTTTTATGTATTTTTAGAAATTGTTAATATTGTTAAGTTCAAGTTTAAGTTCATAATTGTTTCTTCGTCGATCTTGTTATTTGTCTAAAAGAATTTAGTTGTGTTAGGGAAATATGTTGGTTTAATCGTTTAAATCCATCATGTTTGTTGTTTAAAATAGATTTAATTCATGTTCATACTTTGTTTGATTGTTCTTGAATCCGAAATTTGTATAGCTTGATTTCTTGTTTACCATTTGTGATTATTTCTTGAATTTGTCTCATAAAGTTTAATATAGG